>NC_035447.2:70326650-70572560 GCF_002127325.2 Helianthus annuus
ATTGATATTAAATAAAGGACTAATTTTGACAGACCTTGAAAGTATGTAAATTCGAGGGTTATAAATGTCAACCAAGGGTGAATATTACTGTATAGTAACCCTAAATGATGCTCGTACCTTCAAACGAATAAATCATGGATCGTACGGAAGCAAAACGCGGAAGAAAGTGAGAGATTACAAGCTACAGGGGTTAACTGTGTCAACATGTTTAATTATACCTCTGAGTGACCCTTTAACGTTCCTGAGGCTTTGTAACAGTATAATACACTCACTAGAATACAATATATAAATTTCGCGAAGTTCCGTTTTAAAACGAGAAAGTTATGATCAAATTCGTAGGAGAAGGGTTAAAAGCGTCAATAATATAATTTAAGGCCTTCCGGATAATAAATAAATTTAACCGAGGGCTTAACAATGCGGGTAAATAACGCGAGGTCCTTAACTGTAATTAATCAAGGGCCATATCGCAAAGTTACCCCTTCAAACCCGAAAGGTCAGGTAATTAATTACCAAGATTTTATAATCATGACTAAAAGATTTAAAAAGATTTATTTTTAACCCCTTACGGACCGTAAAGGGTATGCCTTACGGACCGTAAGAAGGGGAATGATTGATTTTGATCCGCCTATGGCTTACGGACCGCAAGGCCGAAGCCATACGGTCCGTAAGCGATGCCCAGCGACAGAAAGTTGGTTGTTGGCTGATTTAAACGGCAAAACAACTAAGGATGGGTTTCTCAGGGTCATGGGCGCCCCCTACTCGACCCATAACCCTCTAGGACACATGCCATCCATCCATGATCAGTTGTAGAGTGTTGTGTAATGATCTAAGGGCTTGTCTTTGACTATAAATAAGCACCTTGTGCTCATAAGTTTCATCACAACCCAACAACACTTCTCTGGTCATTCTAAGAGCTCTCAAGCACTCTTCTTTGTTCTATAAGCAAGTCTCAACTTCTGTAAGTCGTTTAGATCTTTTGTAGTTCAATTTATACTTAGTAAATAGCTAAAAACCAAACCGTCGTAAATACGGTTTGACTTCAAAATAAATCCGTAATGGCTCAGGCTTATGACGGATCAAAAGTAGTTATGAGTTGGTATTTATGTGGGTAATAAACCTCTAAAAGGGTTCCCTCTGATCACCACTCTAACTAGCTCAAATGTCGAGTCAAACGAATGCTTAAAAAGTCAACAGAAAGCTATTTTTGCGATTCTTACATAATCTGTAATGCATATGCTATGGAACCTGTTTAGACACTCATAAAACATGATATTAAGTATATAAACTTGTTTGCGCTCGTTTGAATCGACATTTGCTATATTAACCCGGTTTGGAGCCGAATGTCACAAAAGTTTGACTTTTGCTTTGACTTCAGTTCTGACCCGTTAGTAAGGTATAGATATACCTTAGGACTCTCTTAGGACCAAGTTACATGATGGTATAACCCTCTGTGACTGGTTCATGATTTGTCCGAGTCTTTTACGCATTTCCGTTAATCGCCTAAAAGTTGACCGTAACGGCCTTTTTAAAATAAAACGAGTATTTCGGACACGTGAACGGACCATAACCTTGCTTACTAAATTATAAGCATGTCCTTAAATTTTCACGTCAATCCGAGGTCTAGAATGGTAGTTATGCTAAATAGCGCAATTAAAGTAAACTTTTGTAATAAACGGCGCAATTAGCATAACGCCTATCTAAACCAAGATTTCGTCACCAAAACTTTTACCCACTGTTATAAAATAATATTTTTGGAATTTTAAAGATTTTTAATAATTTTTACCTCGCTCATAACCTGCGGTTATGGCTACGGTTCGGTAAATACCGAATATGCCCTTTTCGGCCAAAACTTGAGTTCTACAAGGTCTTTTGACCCGATTCCAGTTGCTACTGATTTTAAATAATAAATAAAGTATTTTAAACTTTATAAACTGTTCGGGAAACTCAGATTTCCTGTAGAACTCGAAAAGCTCTTTAAAAGTCTTTAAAATGACCGAAAAACCCCTACGGGGCGATATATTAACTAAAACTCCTTACGGGCATCACGGAAGGTATCCTACTGCTACCACAACCTCTTTAAGGCATATTGACTTAGGAAATAAGCGTAAGACTCTCACGGTTAACCATTGCGCCTATTGCGCGCACGATTCGGCTTATGAAACTAGTTTTCATAAATTAGCCGATATGGGTCAAGCCATATTATTTTGACCCCGAAATCCAGAGTGTGAACCTTAAACCCATATAAAACAAGTCTCTGAACTTGTTGGGTCAGAATCACACTCCATTCTCGGTTTTCGCCTTTTTCGCGCGATTAAACCGTATTTATATTTCGGAACCAACCGGTCTAGGCTACGGCCAATATAAAGACTCGTTAGGATTCTAATAGGTTAATTAAAACCTTCGTTCCAGAATAGGAGCCCCAGTAAAAGCTATCGGTGACTTAATCAAATTAAGGATAATACTTGCAAAGGTAAATACTTTAACTTATTTTCCCTATACGGGCTTGGGATACGGTATATTAATACCGCTTGATTGAGCATCATATCTTCCATCGCTTAGGTGGTTAATTGAATAATGTGATCGGCTCATTTAAACAGTCTTGTTACTTAAAAGCCTTTGGGGGGTTAATGACCGTTGTCCCGGATATCCTTGGCATCATTTTACGAAATGGCCACGACCTCGACATCCCGGTGTAGGCGTACACCCGGTATATTATGTCGACATTATTATTATTAAAAGACGTAGCCGTTGGTTTTTACACTACGGTTTTACGCAATGTGGTGTGTCTATTAATCTTTAACCCGGACAGGATCCGGGCTACTGAACGCATAAAAGGACATGTAATTCGTTCACAAGATTTTAATAATTTTCCCAAGTTATAAAAGAGTTTGTGCCTCGTGCATTCAAATCAATTTTAATAAACATTTTAAAATGTGTCAGTTGAACGTATTTACCAGTGTAAACTGACGTATTTTCCCAAAAAAAGATTAAGTGCAGGTACTACACGAAATTGGCTGGTAGTAGCTTCCTAGCATCGTGATAAGTCTCGCAAGCTTGATGCTGTATCTGACTGAACAATACTTTATTATTATTTTGATCCCCTGTGGATACAATTCGACTTCTGTAATACACTTGATATTACATTCAAAAGGTTGAATTATATTTATCTTTATGCTTCCGCTGTGCATTTATATAATTGTGTGGTTTGACTATATTGTTGCCAACTACGTCACGGTAATCCCCCACCGGGCCCACCGGTGATACACGTGGAAATCGGGGTGTGACAGGTTGGTATCAGAGCCAACATTGAGTGAATTAAACACTATCACTAATGTGTTTAATCTCAGTGACACAATTGCACATACTTGAGTCTAGACAAGAACTTAGGACAAATTCGAATTGTTATTCCAATTTTGTCTTTTCTTTTATTATTGGTATTTAAAGTTTTATAAAGCAGGAAATATGCCACCAGTGATTTTCCGAGGTAGAGGAAGGGGAAGAAGAGGCAGAGGAGAGATCGTTACTCATCACGATCACGAAGCCGGACCTTCAGGTACGCGAGCTCCTTCGACTACCAGGAGTGAAGAACCGCAGAGGCGAAGAGACCTTTACGAACCTGCGAGGCATTCCACCTCGCACAGCTCGACGCCATCATACCGGCACTCATTCGGGCCAAATTCAGAAAATGATCCCAACAACCCGCAACCCTCCTTCATACCTCTACAACGTTCGGTATCACACCGAAATTTTGACGACCCTACTCCATACTTCAGAGGTCAGTTTAATCCAGCTGACTACATCCAGGAACCTTCAGGTTTTGTTCCACTAGGGCCACAAGATCACTTCTCCGAAGATCATATGGACGAAGATACGGATCCTACAGAACCTGCTCGTGGTACGCCCACGCATCCGATAGAAGTCTCTGATGGGTCATCCTTCCATGGCACGCCCTATCAGGGACCTGATAGCTTTCAAGCGTTGTTCGACCGACATGAGTGGTACTACACGCCACCTCAGCAGACATCACAACAACCGCGACATCCGCAAGATCCTTCCGAGGATTCACGCTTCGTGGCAGTTACGCCACCACCTCCGCCACCGGTACAGCCAGTAATGCCTGATCCGCCTAGGCGTAGGAGGACAAATGCTCGTATGTCCACACGAGGAGGAGGGGATTTCCACTTCAGCACCCCTCGACACTCTAGTAGTAGCCACTATCTGCCACTACAAGAAGAAGGACCTTCAAGTCCTATACAGGAGGCGAACTCCGCACCAGCTGCACCAAATTCGCCACCATTTGGGTATGACCAACCCATACCTGCTTACACGGGTCCAACGGCTTACAACCCGTTCGAACCGTCGCAAGCGCATTACAACTACAATTATGAGCGCGACCCATATGTGGTGTCGGCTAGATATAATGCACGCTATCCTGACGGAGCTCATGGGAACATGGGAGCACCGGACTACTCAGCTCATGGGTATCCAATACCTCCCAGACCTCCAGTTCCGCAACAAGCGCCACAACCACGTTTCTCTCCTCCTGAGCAGGAAGAGATACTCCAACGATTGGATCGTGTGGAGAGAGAGTTCGAGGAAGAGAAAAAGAGCCACCGAGGATTTCTCAAAGGCTTGGCGAATTTACTAAAGGGCAAAAAGAAGAAACGTGACCACTAGCCCTTAATAGTTGTACTAATGTAATTTCGACTTTGAAATAAGTCCCTGCGAGGACATTTATCGTATTGCAGTCCCTACGTGGACTTATCTTTTAGTCCTTGTATGGACACCTATCTTATATTAGTCCCTGCGTGGACTTGTCACTTATTTTAAACCTCTATGGAGGTATGTACTATTTAAAAGACCCGTTTAGGGCGGTGTGTAATCGTATTAATATTTTGGAATGTTATATTATGAATTTCATTTTGTTATCACTATATATGAAATAAATCAAAACCATTCCTTTTAAATTGATCTGCCTAAATAAAGAATCTTAAGAGTGAAACCTAGCCTGGTGACTTTTAAGATCCGGCCAAGATGGTATGACCTGATTAAAAGATTCAGATTCCCTGTTAACCTCTGCAAGCATGTTGACAATCATGGCAGATGTGATTCGTTAAAATCGCACACGTCATTCTTATACAATAATCCTTTAAAGGATTTCAAAACCCAACTAAATGATTTATAAATCGTGGGTTAAATCACCAATGAAGGTGATCAATTTATCAAACATCCATTAGTGATGTAGTGCCTACGGGCCAACCTTATTAAAACATCCATTAGCGATGTAGTGCCTACGGGCCAATCTTATTAAACATCCATTAGAGATGTAGTGCCTACGGGCAAACCATATTAAAACATCCATTAGTGGTGTAGTGCCTAGGGGCCGTAATAATTGTCTTATAAAGGACAAAAGACAGTGGTAGTTTATGACTCCCTGTAAGAAAGAGATAAAAGAACTACGGTTCAAATCTCTATGCCTTTGATTCTCTGAAATCTCGGCTAATATTATAAAACATCCTCGTGATTAGGCTTTATGCCGCCGATATTATTGTTATAGCTAAAATAGGATATATTCAGATCCTAAAACTAAGTGAGTAATAAGTTAATCAGATATGGTCTCTGTTACCATGATTAACAAATGGTCATAAAAGACAATCCTATAATAAACTCCTAAATGAAAATTTTGTTATCTTCTGTAACAGATTCAAGTTACAATGGCGGATCCCAATGGAGAGAATAGCCATACAAATGAAGATGACTACGACAATGCGCAAGTGCATCTGACAGGCGCACAGTTAAAGGCTCTGATTGACAACGCTGTTCAGGCAACTCTGGATCGTCAATATACTGAGTCTCAAGGCAAAACCGTATCAAAACCACCCTCCAAACCAAAGTCACAATCTAAACCACTCTCCAAACCCAAGAAAGATGACGATAATCACTCGTCCGCTGAGAATAGTATTCGTCGTGAACGAGAATATACTGATGCGTCCGGTGCCAAGGGTTGCACCTACAAGTACTTCGTGTCTTGTAAGCCCCGGGAATTCACAGGGGAAAAGGGTGCTGTTGATTGTATCACTTGGCTGGATGAGATGGACACTATTGTGGACATCAGTGGGTGTGCGGAGAAGGATGTGGTGAAGTTTGTGTCACAATCATTTAAGGGCGAGGCCCTAGCGTGGTGGAGAGCGTTGGTACAGGCATCCGGTAAGTCTGCTCTATACAAGATGACATGGGAGGAATTTATTGCTCTCATAAAGGAAAACTACTGTCCTCAACATGAGGTAGAGAAGATCGAGTCTGATTTTGTGTCACTGGTGATGACAAACCTGGACTGCCATGCCTATTTGACGAGCTTCAATACGATGTCTCGCCTGGTCCCGTACCTTGTGACACCAGAGTCCAGAAGAATCGCCCGTTTCATTGGGGGCTTAGAGCCTGCGATAAAGGCTAGCGTGAAGGCCTCTCGGCCGACGACCTTTAGGTCAGTTACTGACCTCTCCTTGTCTCTCACTTTAGACGTTGTCCGTCTGAGGACGCTAAAGAGCAAAGAGGCAGAAAAGAGGAAACGTGAGGATGATACCTCACGAAGGTCAGGAAAGAAACACCGTGGAAACGGTGATGGCAAAAGAGGGTCGGAGGCGAAGAAAGATGGGCAAGCTAGTGAAAGACCCAATTGCAAAATCTGCAAGAAACCCCACTCTGGAAAATGTAGGTTCGGGTCAAATTCACAGTCCCAGCCAAAGTCTTTTGCCTGTGGACTATGCAAGTCCAAGGACCATAAGACAGTGGACTGTAAAAAGATCAAGGATGCAACATGCTATGGTTGCAACGAAAAGGGGCATATCAAGAGTAACTGTCCAAAGAATGCCAGGAAACCAGAAGAGAACAAGAAGATAAATGCGAGAGTCTTCCGTATGGATGCAAAGGAGGCTGTGCTGAACAACAATGTACTTACAGGTACTTTTCTCGTAAATAATATATTTGCAAGAGTACTTTTCGATTCAGGCGCTGATAAATCCTTTGTAGACCAAAAATTTTGCAAACTACTGAATATGCCTATCAAAACCCTAGATATGAAATACGAGGTAGAGTTAGCAGACGGCACGATAGAAACCGTCTCCACTGTTCTAGAGGGATGTGAAATGTCCATTAAGAACCACTCTTTTCCTCTATCTCTACTTCCCTTCAAACTAGCGGGTTTCGACATTGTTCTAGGCATGGACTGGTTATCCCGTAACCAGGCCCAAATCATTTGCAACAGGAGGTATATTGTGCTAAAGACTCCGAGTGGTGAATCGCTTACCATTCGAGGAGACACGCAGTATGGATTACCCGAGGACGTATCTATGCTCAAAGCTTCTAGATGTTTGAAGAGGGGCTGTGTCATTTACATGGCTCAGGTGATAATTGAAGAACCTAAGCCGAAGATAGATGATCTTCCTATTATTTCTGAATATCCCGAGGTTTTCCCCGAAGAATTACCTGGTTTACCACCAGATAGACAAGTGGAGTTCAGAATAGATATCATTCCTGGAGCAGCTCCAATAGCTAGAGCGCCTTACAGGCTTGCTCCGACGGAAATGAAGGAATTAAGGACCCAGTTGGATGAACTGTTGGCAAAAGGTTTTATCAGACCTAGTTCGTCTCCCTGGGGAGCACCTGTCCTATTTGTAAAGAAAAAGGACGGATCGATGCGGTTGTGTATCAATTACCGTGAGCTGAACAAAGTTACCATCAAGAATAGATATCCCTTACCAAGAATCGACGATCTGTTCGATCAGCTGCAAGGAGCGAGCTACTTCTCGAAGATCGACTTAAGGTCGGGCTATCATCAGCTAAAGGTCAGAGATGAAGATGTACATAAGACAGCATTTAGGACTCGCTACGGTCATTATGAGTTCCTAGTGATGCCTTTTGGGCTCACGAATGCACCGGCTGCGTTCATGGATCTCATGAATCGCGTCTGCAAGCCGTACTTGGACAAATTTGTCATAGTCTTCATCGACGACATCCTTATATATTCCAAAAACCAAGCTGACCACGAGAAGCACCTCCGTTGCATTCTCGAATTACTACAGCGTGAGAAACTCTACGCCAAATTCTCAAAATGTGAGTTCTGGCTACGAGAGGTTCAGTTTTTGGGTCACGTTGTAAGTGAGCGTGGTATCCAGGTGGATCCCGCTAAGGTAGAGGCAATCATGAACTGGCAAGAGCCGAAGACTCCTACCGAAATTCGTAGTTTCCTGGGGTTAGCAGGATATTACAGGAGATTTATTGAGAATTTTTCGAGGATTGCTGCGCCCTTGACTTCCCTAACCAAGAAGAAAGAAAAGTTCATTTGGGGCCCAAAGCAGCAAGAATCCTTCGAAATCCTGAAGCAAAAGCTGAGCAACGCACCTGTGTTGACCTTACCTGAGGGTACAGAAGAATTCGTAGTATACTGCGATGCATCACACACAGGCATGGGGTGTGTGCTTATGCAGAAGGGCAAGGTTATTGCCTACGCTTCACGACAATTAAAGGTGCACGAAAAGAATTACACCACCCATGATTTGGAGTTGGGTGCCGTTGTATTTGCACTGAAATTGTGGAGGCATTACCTTTATGGTATTAAATTTGTAATTTATTCTGATCACAAAAGCCTCCAGCACCTGTTCAATCAGAAAGAGTTGAACATGAGGCAGCGCCGTTGGATGGAGACCTTGAATGACTATGATTGTGAGATCAGGTACCATCCCGGCAAGGCGAATGTAGTCGCTGATGCCCTGAGCAGAAAAGAAAGGGTAAAACCTATTCGAATCAATGCCAAGAGCATTGAGGTCAAGAACAATTTAATTGAAAGGATATTAGCTGCACAGCGAGAGGCTGTGTTGGAAGCTAATTATCCTAATGAAAAATTAGGAGTAACTGAAGAACAGTTGACTCTTAGCAAGGATGGAATCCTTAGATTAAACGGACGAATATGGGTTCCAATCTATGGAGGACTATGAGATGTTATCATCCAGGAAGCCCATAGTTCCAAATATTCGGTCCATCCGGGAGCAGACAAGATGTATCAAGATTTAAAGGCAAACTATTGGTGGATAGGCTTGAAAAAGTCTGTGGCCGCCCACGTAGCAAAGTGCTTGACTTGTGCTCAAGTCAAAGCCGAGCAGCAAAAGCCGTCTGGCTTGCTACAACAGCCTGAGCTTCCCGAGTGGAAGTGGGAATGTGTAACTATGGATTTTATTACCAAGTTACCAAAAACCCGGAAAGGAAACGACACCATATGGGTCATAGTCGATAGGCTGACTAAATCAGCTCATTTCTTACCCATTAAGGAGACGTATAGCTCCGATATGTTAGCCCAACTTTATGTTGATAAGATTGTAGCCTTACACGGCATACCTGTGTCTATTATCTCCGATAGGGATACTAGGTACACGCCTCATTTCTGGAAAAGTTTCCAGCAATCTTTGGGCACGCGTTTAAATTTCCGTACGGCTTACCATCCACAGACGGACGGTCAAAGTGAGCGTACAATCCAAACGCTAGAAGACATGCTTCGTGCATGTGCAATCGATTTAGGTGGTAACTGGGATAAGAACCTACCCCTAATAGAATTCTCCTACAATAACAGCTACCACACCAGCATAAAGGCTGCGCCTTTCGAGGCATTATACGGTAGGAAGTGTAGATCGCCTGTTTGTTGGGCGGAAGTAGGAGAGGTCAAATTATCGGGACCGGAAATAGTTTTCCAGACAACGGACAAGATTGTCCAGATACGGGAACGTCTCAAGGCTGCCCGTGATAGGCAGAAAAGCTACGCTGATCCGAAGCGTAAGGACCTTCACTTTGATGTAGGTGAAAAGGTGTTGCTTAAAGTGTCGCCCTGGAAGGGGGTGATGCATTTCGGCAAGAAGGGCAAACTGAGTCCGAGATACATAGGACCTTTTGAGATCATTGAACGTGTCGGGTCAGTCGCCTATAAGCTGAACTTGCCTGAAGAGCTCAATGGAATTCACAATGTGTTCCACATCTGCAATCTCAAGAAGTGCTTCGCCGATGAATCATTGATGATTCCACACACAGATGTGCATATAGATGAGAGCTTAAAATTCGTAGAGAAACCATTGTCGATTGAAGATCGACAGGTGAAAAAGCTTCGCAGAAAGCACGTACCGATTGTAAAAGTCAAATGGGATGCTCGTAGAGGTCCCGAATATACGTGGGAAGTCGAAGCCACAATGAAAGAAAAGTACCCCTATTTATTTGAGTAAATCTCGGGTCGAGATTTATTTTAAGGGGGTGAGGATGTAACACCTCGAATTTTTGTGTCCAATGATGTGTTAACACGTGTCATTTGTTTACACGTGGCATTGATATTAAATAAAAGACTAATTTTGACAGACCTTGAAAGTATGTAAATTCGAGGGTTATAAATGTCAACCAAGGGTGAATATACTGCATAGTAACCCTAAATGATGCTCGTACCTTCAAACGAATAAATCATGGATCGTACGGAAGCAAAACGCGGAAGAAAGTGAGAGATTACAAGCTACAGGGGTTGACTGTGTCAACATGTTTAATTATACCTCTGAGTGACCCTTTAACGTTCCCGAGGCTTTGTAACAGTATAATACACTCACTAGAATACAATATATAAATTTCGCGAAGTTCCGTTTTAAAACGAGAAAGTTATGATCAAATTCGTAGGAGAAGGGTTAAAAGCGTCAATAATATAATTTAAGGCCTTCCGGATAATAAATAAATTTAACCGAGGGCTTAACAATGCGGGTAAATAACGCGAGGTCCTTAACTGTAATTAATCAAGGGCCATATCGCAAAGTTACCCCTTCAAACCCGAAAGGTCAGGTAATTAATTACCAAGATTTTATAATCATGACTAAAAGATTTAAAAAGATTTATTTTTAACCCCTTACGGACCGTAAAGGGTATGCCTTACGGACCGTAAGAAGGGGAATGATTGATTTTGATCCGCCTATGGCTTACGGACCGCAAGGCCGAAGCCATATGGTCCGTAAGCGATGCCCAGCGACAGAAAGTTGGCTGTTGGCTGATTTAAACGGCAAAACAACTAAGGATGGGTTTCTCAGGGTCATGGGCGCCCCCTACTCGACCCATAACCCTCTAGGACACATGCCATCCATCCATGATCAGTTGTAGAGTGTTGTGTAATGATCTAAGGGCTTGTCTTTGACTATAAATAAGCACCTTGTGCTCATAAGTTTCATCACAACCGAACAACACTTCTCTGGCCATTCTAAGAGCTCTCAAGCACTCTTCTTTGCTCTATAAGCAAGTCTCAACTTCTGTAAGTCATTTAGATCTTTTGTAGTTCACTTTATACTTAGTAAATAGCTAAAAACCAAACCGTCGTAAATACGGTTTGACTTCAAAATAAATCCGTAATGGCTCAGGCTTATGACGGATCAAAAGTAGTTATGAGTTGGTATTTATGTGGGTAATAAACCTCTAAAAGGGTTCCCTCTGATCACCACTCTAACTAGCTCAAATGTCGAGTCAAACGAATGCTTAAAAAGTCAACAAAAAGCTATTTTTGCGATTCTTACATAATCTGTAATGCATATGCTATGGAACCTATTTAGACACTCATAAAACATGATCTTAAGTATATAAACTTGTTTGCGCTCGTTTGAATCGACCATTTGCTATATTAACCCGGTTCGGAGCCGAATGTCGCAAAAGTTTGACTTTTGCTTTGACTTCAGTTCTGACCCGTTTTAGTAAGGTATAGATATACCTTAGGACTCTCTTAGGACCAAGTGACATGATGGTATAACCCTCTGTGACCGGTTCATGATTTGTCCGAGTCTTTTACGCATTTCCGTTAATCGCCTAAAAGTTGACCGTAACGGCCTTTTTAAAATAAAACGAGTATTTCGGACACGTGAACGGACCATAACCTTGCTTACTAAATTATAAGCATGTCCTTAAAGTTTCACGTCAATCCGAGGTCTAGAATGGTAGTTATGCTAAATAGCGCAATTAAAGTAAACTTTTGTAATAAACGGCGCAATTAGCATAACGCCTATCTAAACCAAGATTTCGTCACCAAAACTTTTACCCACTGTTATAAAATAATATTTTTGGAATTTTAAAGATTTTTAATAATTTTTACCTCGCTCATAACCTGCGGTTATGGCTACGGTTCGGTAAATACCGAATATGCCCTTTTCGGCCAAAACTTGAGTTCTACAAGGTCTTTTGACCTGATTCCAGTTGCTACTGATTTTAAATAATAAATAAAGTATTTTAAACTTTATAAACTGTTCGGGAAACTCAGATTTCCTGTAGAACTCGAAAAGCTCTTTAAAAGTCTTTAAAATGACCGAAAAACCCCTACGGGGCGATATATTAACTAAAACTCGTTACGGGCATCACGGAAGGTATCCTACTGATACCACAACCTCTTTAAGGCATATTGACTTAGGAAATAAGCGTAAGACTCTCACGGTTAACCGTTGCGCCTATTGCGCGCACGATTCGGCTTATGAAACTAGTTTTCATAAATTAGCCGATATGGGTCAAGCCATATTATTTTGACCCCGAAATCCAGAGTGTGAACCTTAAACCCATATAAAACAAGTCTCTGAACTTGTTGGGTCAGAATCACACTCCATTCTCGATTTTCGCCTTTTCGCGCGATTAAACCGTATTTATATTTCGGAACCAACCGGTCTAGGCTACGGCCAATATAAAGACTCGTTAGGATTCTAATAGGTTAATTAAAACCTTCGTTCCAGAATAGGAGCCCTAGTAAAAGCTATCGGTGACTTAATCAAATTAAGGATAATAGTTGCAAAGGTAAATACTTTAACTTATTTTCCCTATACGGGCTTGGGATACGGTATATTAATACCGCTTGATTGAGCATCATATCTTCCATCGCTTAGGTGGTTAATTGAATAATGTGATCGGCTCATTTAAACAGTCTTGTTACTTAAAAGCCTTTGGGGGGTTAATGACCGTTGTCCCGGATATCCTTGGCATCATTTTACGAAATGGCCACGACCTCGACATCTCGGTGTAGGCGTACACCCGGTATATTATGTCGACATTATTATTATTAAAAGACGTAGCCGTTGGTTTTTACACTACGGTTTTACGCAATGTGGTGTGTCTATTAATCTTTAACCCGGACAGGATCCGGGCTACTGAACGCATAAAAGGACATGTAATTCGTTCACAAGATTTTAATAATTTTCCCAAGTTATAAAAGAGTTTGTGCCTCGTGCATTCAAATCAATTTTAATAAACATTTTAAAATGTGTCAGTTGAACGTATTTACCAGTGTAAACCGACGTATTTTCCCAAAAAAAAGATTAAGTGCAGGTACTACACGAAATTGGCTGGTAGTAGCTTCCTAGCATCGTGATAAGTCTCGCAAGCTTGATGCTGTATCTGACTGAACAATACTTTATTATTATTTTGATACCCTATGGATACAATTCGACTTCTGTAATACACTTGATATTACATTCAAAAGGTTGAATTATATTTATCTTTATGCTTCCGCTGTGCATTTATATAATTGTGTGGTTTGACTATATTGTCGCCAACTACGTCACGGTAATCCCCCACCGGGCCCACCGGTGATACACGTGGAAATCGGGGTGTGACATTTTAAGATATGATTAAGAATCTCGTGTATATGAGTTGAGTGAAAAATAGATTGTAGAATAAGAAGTACGTTTGATAAAACAATGTATTTTGAAATCGGTATGAGTAGGTATTTTGAATAATGATAAACAATTTGGGTATAAAATATGATCGAGTTTGCATCATAAGGTATTTTGAAGAGACGTTTTGGTAACGATCACCTAGGTAAGGGAATCACCCCTAACTCGTTGGTGAGGTCGTTTTTAAGAAAAGGGGAGTGGAGTTAATCGTCAAGGTAAGGAAATCACTCCTATCTCGATGATATGTCTCCACTTGTCGTTACAAGGATTATGAATTTAAATTATATGAAATCATGCATATGTATAAATGTATGGAAAAGATTCAATATGTTGTGTGTGTAAAAAGAGAATATCGAAAGTAAATTCGAATTTGAAAGATTGCATCGTATAAAATAAATAATAGAAACACATTTTTGATCAAAATTTGGATGGTTCCAAAACGGAACTTTAACTAACCAAAGTGGTCGAAAAGTCTCTTGAATTTGAGGAGCATGCTTTGGCCTAATAAGTAAAATACTCTCGCCGACAAGTCGGTTAACGGTATTAACCCTTCCGGTTACTACATGTCCCAAATCAATCGAAATTTCGAGACTTGGCGGGATTTATGAAAAAATCAAGGAGTGGAACTAGTCGACAAGGTGCGGGTTTCACCCCTATCTTGATGATTTCGTATCCTAAGTGTGGTTGGTACTCGTCGGGTCAAAATTTAATTTCAACACTATGACGAGGGTCCACTAGAATTTCAAATTTGAATTTCTCCATCAAGGTGAGGATTTCACTCCTAACTTGATGGTGAATTTCGTGTAAGAGAAAAGGAAAGTGGATGGATTGAGAGTTGTTCACCAAATTATGGGTTTCACGCCTATTTTGGTGAACTCGTCTCATTTGTGTAATATGTGTGTTGTCGGATTTAGAATAATCAAGTAAAACGCGTGAGGAAAAGTGTATATTAAAGATTAAACAAACAAGTATAACATGTCAAGAATATCACAATAAAAGTGAAATGATGAAACGAATATTAACGCATAAAAAGTATGTCAAGAACACACATAAAGGATAAAACGATGAAACAAGTATTAACACATAATAAAAACAAGTATAGCATGTTAAGTGTTAACACATAAGTGACACATATGCTTACAAGATCAAAAGAGAATAAATAAAAGCAAATAAGATAGCATGCAAGTAGTTTCAAGTAAAACATACGAATAAAGCTCTAGAACTATAGACTAGGTTAAAGCATTCCTACTTTTCCTAATTCCCTATAGTTATGGCTCTGATACCAATCTGTCACACCCCAACCAATGGCGGAAACATCGGGATGAGACGAAGTGTGAAGATTGCTCGAGACATCATAACGCTAATAATTGTGACAAGTATTTAAATAATCCGATTTCATTTCATAAGATAAATTGTCAACATTACAAGAAATTCAAATACAACAAGTTTAACAATAATAACATGACAACATAACAAAATTGATACAACATATTAAACCTAAACGTCTATATGTGTATCTAGGCATCAACGCTACTTCTTTTCATAGCATCGTCATCATCAACCTGTAACATGTTTAAAATAATTCAATGCGAAAGCAAAGGCGAGTATACAAGTTTAATACATACATAGCAAAAGATAAGTTTTAAACAATTCCTCATAGCAAGCATGTGATTCAAGATAAACGTTTAAACATGGCATGTTTCTAACATATCAAACCAAGGAAACGCAATATGCTCATGACATTACCGATGATAAAGGGCGGGTCGTTAATCCTATAGCGCTACATATGTCACGGTTTGGCTCGTATGAAGTTAATGATAAATTCAACACATAAGTTTCACCCAAGTTTAAAGTATCAAGCCATCACGTATACAAGCATGTTATAGGAATGTTCATGTGTTTAAGCAAAATGTTCATGTGTAAGTTTGTTGATAGATAAAACATGTTACACCCCAAAAGTGATAAAAGTAAAAGGGGGAATACGAGTATACTCACAAACTTTGCATGTGCTTTCCATTTATCCAATTATTGACGAGTTGATGAGGTTAGAAGATTGAATGTGTAGGGTTAAAGTTCAAGTATGCTTAGAGTCGAGATTCGGTATTTAAAACAACATAAAAGTAAGATATGAGAATAGCATGTGAAAATAATCATCTTCAACACTTAACACTTGTGTGACACTTGGTAACCACAAGGGTTATGATAATGTTTTCATGAGTTGAACACCCATAAGAATCACGACAAGGTTTAGGTCTTAGGTAATTGTTGTTTTTAGTGTAATTCAGTGCACAGTTAGTAGAACATGGATGGCGAGACAACGCTATCAGCATCGTGTTGTCAAATTTCCTTTAATGGTTTTGCATTTTAGGGGGAGAAAAATTGTCAGAAAATACAAAAATATTAGAAAATTTGAAAAAGCCAAAAACATGATGAAATTCAAAAACATTAGAAAATTTGAAAAAGCCAAAAACATGATAAAATTAAAAAATTTGAGTTTTGCGTAAAAAGAGGAAATGATAGTACATCAGTAGACAGTTACAGTATGCTAAAGAATTGTAAAGAATTAATAAGCGTTAAACAGTCTCACTGATGATATGTCGATAGGTTTTTATACACTTAGTAAACTTTTTCGGGATATAAACCTAAATTCAAACACTTGCTTATTTCATGGGGAACACTACTTGGATATATAGGTAACCCCTGAAATCTTGTTTGAAAGGTCCCTTATTCTGAGATACTAGGTCTTTATACTCAGTGATATCTGGGGTATTATTTCGGGACTTCTGCTAAATGGAAGTTCTGACCTAGTCCCCGAATAATACTTTCTACAAATGCTTGAAACATAGCATCGCCCTCAGCAAGCTGATGAAACAATAAAATTGATAGTCGCTGTTGTTGTAATCAAAAGATCCTCTAAAGGGGACACACCGAAAAGTCGAAGCCGTCATCTCTCTGCGTATACGGAAGTATCGACCTGAGCTCTCACGGCCCTCGCATTTAACCCCTTACAGATATCATCTATGGTATACTCACCTGTAAGACTGAATATTGGGATCTGGATACGGGAGTATATTCAAGAGGTGGGACACATGAATGAGTTTAAGTTCTTAAAACACCTAAATCGTATCCTGAATCGGTTGAAATTTGTGTGAAAATTTAAGTGGATCAGTATATCGACAATCTAAGTGAATTGTTTAATTCTTAATGTGTTATTAAGCTCAACGGTACTTGTGACTTGTCAAAAACTGATATGATCCTCTGACGCATACTCAAACAAAAATATTGTCTGTAAATATGTTTGTATATATTTCTTTACTGCTTTATATTTTCAGAAAATACAAAAAGATTTTGATTTTTGCTTTATTTTCGATAAACCGATGTCTGAAATGCCGAGTTTCAAAATCTGAGTAAGTTGATTGTGTTTCTGAAAATAAAACAAGTTCATTAATTTGATACTTGAATTAAAATCAAAAATTTCAAAAACAGTTTGTGATATCTCCAAGGTCATTAGTTTGGACTTGGACGATTAACTGTGAGGGATTTGATTCTTTAACACTGCCAAAACTGTAAAGATTGTTGATAGGGGGAGTGATTTAGAGAGTTGAATAGTGCCAGATTACGATTTCTGGAAAATTGAATGTTCAAAACGTTGTTACTTATAAATGTTTGAGAATTGCATATGTTATACTAGACTACGATCCCGAAAGCCGAGTCTAAGGGGGAGTCTGAAGACGAGCTCAACGCAAACGGAAGGGTGCAAAGAGCCAGGTATCGTTCCTGGAAGAGCTTGTAACCAGAAAGCCAGGTGTCGATCCCAAAAGCACGGAAGCTTGACGAAAGGGGGAGCCTTAAGAGATTACCGAAAGGGGGAGCTGAAGCTGAATACAGATCCACGGGGATTCTGTTCAAACAAAAGAGAGTCTACGTTGATGAAGACGTGTTAAAGCTTCAAGAAGACTCAAAGAGAGAAAGAGAAAGACAAGACGCTACGAGATTTACTGCGGCAATATCCAAGGGGGAGTCTGTTAGTACATTCATGTCTATAGCCTTCGTCAATCCGAGCCGTAGCGAGAAACAGAAGAAAACGAGATTTATATTGTTATATTAGTAATAACTAGACAAAAAGGCAAGGTGGCATAATTGTAATTAATGAGAAATCTCATTAAAAGCCAAGGCCTATAAATAGGAGACTTTATGTTAGATTAGAGACTTTTTGCAACTTTGGTCACTTTAGAGCTTTGGAGAAGATAGGAGCTAGAGAGAGAAACTAGAGAGAGAAAGTGACATCGTGATTCAAGGTTCTTGTACGTTTTCAGATCTGATCAATAGAATCACAGATTATATTACGTCTCGTGTGTTCGGTCACGTTCGTGTACGGATTCCGCACGTCACACGTTCGGTTACGCAATCGTTTCGGAGTCAAAACCGGTCCTACAAACCCTCAGTTTAACATATCACCCTCCCTCCTACAAACCCAAATTTTGAGTAAGTTTGACCATATTTCACAGGTTAGTGATAATGCATTACTGATTTATGCTAAATTTAACTTCTTCTATTAGTTTAATCTCTTCACAGGTTAGTGATAATACATTACTGATTTCTTACATAACTAATTTGAAATAAAACAATTTTGTATGCTTTTGTTTCAAATCCTTTAGTCTCAAATCAGTTTAACGAAAGTAAAACAGAAACAGTTGCACAAGTACTATAAATCAGTTGACAAATCTTTTTCGTTTGAAATCAATTGCATATGTACTACTATTTCAAAGAACAGAAGCGATGTAGAAGCAGTACAACAACAACACAAACCTACCTTTTTAGTTCCATTCAGCACACAAGACACACACTGCACAACACACAGACATAAAAACAATACTTTGCATACATCATACGAAACACATAATTAAATGGTTATGAAAATGCATACCTCGGGTGGATAAAGAACAAAGATGAGGGATAAATAAAAGGCTGACATGCAAAAACAACCTGCATCATGAACAACAAATTTAAAACAAAAATCAAAATTGAAAAATAACAAATCAGAACAACCAAAAATGAAACTTAGGGACTTCTTACCATTGGTGAGTTGAATCTCATCATGATTCTTGAATTTATATGATTGGCTTGAATCCACAAAATCTACTCGAACTTCATCGGCTTATTCCTCGGCTCTACTTCTCTGGCTTCCTTATCACTGGCTCCACACATGATGGACCATTTAAGGTATCCAAATTTAAATTCTGAAGTATGGTCATAGGCTCGGTTTTGACCCATAATTGAACCAAACCGACCTACGCTCACCCATAAAATGTATGGAATGCAAATATTTTCATGGTGTGTTGGGAAGTAAAAGTTAATATAATGAATACAAAGAATACAAATTGCTATTAAAATTGTTCCTTTACCACTGAACTATGTACTTCGAGAAAAACTATCATAAGAGATAACTACAATGACAATATCTTAAGAATATGAACCTAGATTATGTGGCAAAGGTTTGAAGTGAAAGACCACTGTAAATTTCTAGTCAGAAGTCGGTTTTAGCGATGAATTTCATTGTAATTGCATCAACTTTGGCACTTAAGCCTAAAAAGTTTTCTCTGCAGTGAAGTCCCAAAACACAAACCATCAAAACCTCTAAAATTGTTTCAAACCAATATAAACGATTTATATCTAGCGATTTAAGTATTCAGATAGATATCAACCCGCGATCTCAACCTGGTGACTTGTGACAGAATTGTAAACAATATATTTAAATATTCTGATTTCAGTTTCAGATTTCCGTGCATTTGCTCGAATGTGGGTTCTTGAACATTTCTTCACTGATGATCCCAAAGTCCCAAATGTCCTTTTTTGTGACTAAATAGAATAAAGAAAAAAAAATTAAAACAAAGCTCTTAATGAAACCCTATTCTTGATGAACATCATTGTATTGATAGAATGCAGCTCCAAATATGTTTAGATGCTTGAATGCTAGCTTACCCAAAGGAAGGGTTAGATACAAGATAGCAAACAAAATATATCTGTAACAAAATCACTTGCAGAAATCACTGAATCCCATAGAACAACTCGATCACATTGCTAATTAGCAACTCAAAACTCCAAAATAGGATGAAAAAAAAAAAAACAAAACCACAATAATTAGAAACTTTATCTGAAATAAATTAGAAAATTATGTAACTCATGCAATGGTTCTCCATTGAGGAATCCTGATGAATTAGGGTTATTATGGTGGGGATGTCTTCAATGATGCTACTGTAGACGAATCGGTATTCATGCGATGAACTTGAAGGTGCCCTTTTTACAAGAAATATATGTTTCTTCTATATAACAACATCATATCAATTGTTCGATTTAAACCTTCAAACAAATGCTGAATCTGGAAAAAAAATGAAGAAACATTGATATCTAAAATCTTTGAAATCTTAAAAATCAAAAAAATCTTAAAAATCAAAATGAAAACGAAGTGTTAGAATATACATGTGTCAACCACCGCTAAACCATACATGTGTCGCCAGGACCTAAAACCTTCGACCTTCTGGTGCCTAATCGAACCACCACCGTCAAACTCCCTTCCTCTCCTCGCCGGTTCTTGATTTGAATCAATGATTTGTGCCTGATTTCAATGACGACTTCTTAAGACGGTGGATTGTTAGAAACGGACGGGGCATTGAAGCAAAAACGGTTAGATTGCATAAACTGATGATCGCATTTAATAGAGAATGGCTGAATTGTAAGAATCATTGGAACCTCATTGAATGGGGGGCAAATATGGGAGTAGAGGATGAAAATTGGGGAAATTAACCCTGACTTTTGATATGGCGTCTTACAAATTGTGAAGGAAATTACAATTCTAGACATGAGAAATGCTTTATATAGTATTATAGAATATAGATTATAGATTTAGAGAGTGTGTTAAGCCGTTTTCTTTTTTAAATTAAGCTAGTACTCGTTTATTAAACAGAGTTCAACATACACTGGTGTCCAAACTCAAGCCTATTCTACATTTTGACAACTCGAACTCTAGTAGCTCATGAACAACTCCACTTACCCGACCCGACCCGATTCTCAAACACCCTCCGTCTAAAAACCTCCGGACGTTCCCTAATTTGAGAGTTTTCTCTTTCCACTTTCCAGCTTCTGCAAACAAGTCTTCAAAATCAACAAAACCCCCCAAATTAGGTTAAACAAAACCCTAACTTCCACATTTCTCTATCAAATTCCCCCAATTTCACATGAAAGCTCCAAATCGCAACAGAAAATGATCGTCAGAACATACGGTCGCCGGAGCAACAACAGCCGGAGCACTAACAGCAACAGCAACAGCTTCAATTTCGACGATTCAGACGAATTCACCGACAATTTATCTCAAAACAGCACTCACGAGTTCAATTTCCCGTTTACATCTCAAGAATCAACCAAAAATACGTTGAATTTCGATTCCTTTGATTCTGATCCGTACAGTTTCGATTCGTGTGAAGATTATTCAGGTAAATTGACGGTTATACCCCCGAGATCGAAGAAATTGAAGACTGAAAAGAGTAAGGATAAGAAGGTGAAGAAGGAGACGAAGCAGTTAGTGGTGTTGACTGAAACGACGACGTTGATGGAGGCTCAGGAGTATGGAGAAATGATGGAGCATGTTGATGAGGTGGATTTTGGTTTGGATGGGTTGAGGAGAGGGCAGCCGGTGCGGATACGGCGGGTGAGTTTGTTGTCGTTGTTGACGGTTTGCGGGAGTTTATCGCAGCGGAGACTCGTGAGAACCCATGGGTAATGAATTATCAATTATGATCATGTGCACTGTGATACATGTGTGTTCAGTTTTGACATTTGATGAGGTTATTGTGTGTGTTAAGTTGTTTTGATTATGTGCATTTTTATGCATTTGTGATTGATTTTATTTGATGAGCTTAGTTGAGTAATCAAGGCGGAATCTTGTAGGAAGTTAGTTATAGTTTCTGTTTAGGAGGAGAAGTTTATAACTTTTATGATATCATACTTATAAATTTTTACTAGTTACAAAAAATGGAAATGTGGGTGGTGGATTGATCTTACTGGCGGTTATACGCACACACATACATACAGACAATACGTACATATTTAGTTGCATGTGTGTGTGTTTAAGTTCTAGTGCAGCAGCGAAAGCGAAACCAGAAAATGTGCGTGTGGAGGAAGAGGGAGGAGGGGGTTGGCACGGGTACACCGACTGATAATATACTTTTGAGGGTACGAAAGTTCTTTAGTTTATTTATAATCTATTAGAGTGTATTTGTTATATATGCAGTTAGTTTGTTATGCCAGCTGGCATGTGCAGTTAGTTTGTTAGTTGTTTCCTGTTGTTGTATATGTAGAGGTATGTTCTATGATTCCAAACTACACAAACATAATGAAATCGTTGATTACCTGTATTAGCATAAACCTGATTTCCTTTATAATCTTAAACTAAAATTTTGAACACTTGTTTTAAGTACAAAATTGTGGTGCTTGCGTTTGTATGTTACATGTATATGTTGTGCGCAAAGTTTGTTTGTTTTGTTGTAGTGTGTGGTTAACATTTAGTAATATTTTACACAGGATGGCAAAGACAATCATTGATGCTGTATTGAACCTGAATCTTGATGATACCCCTAGTAACCTTGCTGCTGCGGCTTTATTTTTTGTTTTGACAAGCGATGTAAGCTACTTATATTTAGGTTTTATACTGAACAAGTGTGTAGGAAACGAGGCAATATTACACGTTATTTTACGCGTGCACCTGAAATGATACTTCAAGCATGTGTTTGGTTCTATAATTCAATGTATGTTTGGATGTGCATCTGAAGTGATTATTGTGCGCAATAACCAACTAGGAATGCTTCTTGCTAAGAGGTAAAATAATCAGATTATTGAGATAATGGTAAAACTTGTGTAACTATTCCTTAACTCTTATTATTTAATCTTGACTCTTCAAGTAAAAAATAATCACTTGCATAATACACATCCAAACGCCCCCTTAATGTATATGTAATTGTGAACTATTTTTTGGTTGATTGGTTTGCATTAAGTTTTTCCATGTATACACATATTAGTTTTTGTAAGAGTATCAATATCTACGTTACCCATCTTCAAAATTTCATCTTGATTTAAGTTCAGTGTTGGAAAAAAACATTTTTAGTTTATCGTTTCTGTAATCTTTTTAACAGAAAGGTGCTCCATTGTCGTTATGAAGCATGTCCTCAATAGTAGGCGTTTTTTATTTACCATTCTAAGTTCATTTCAGGGCCAAGAAGATTACCTTTTGGATTCACCTAGTGCCATACGGTTCTTGTTAAAACTATTGAAACCTGTAACTACAATTGTTACTAAAAATAAAGGTTCAACCCTTGGTAGTAAACTTGTAGCCCTAAGCAAAGATGCTTCCATTTTTAATGATGGAAAGGCAGACGAAGCGTCTTCCGCCGCTATATTGCAAAAAGTTGAGGACATTCTTGTGAGCTGCAAAGAATTGAAGCCAAGAGTTGAAAGTGACAGTGACATGAAAAGGCCCGAGTTGAATCCAAAATGGATTGCTTTACTAACAATGGAGAAAGCCTGTTTATCCACCGTTTCTCTTGAAGGTACTTGCATGAACCAATTCGACCCATGAGCTTTTGGTCCGTTTGACCATCTGACCGTTTCTGTTATGTTATCACTAGTACATTCTTCTTTAAATGTAACATAATGATTGGATTGGTTTCCACTGGTGTAGTATAGCTTGTAAGTTTTAGCTTTACTCTATGAGCATTTGTGAAAATAACGAACATGTGATCATGTTTATTTGTATTCTTTCAGAGACAACTGGGACTGTTAGAAAGATAGGGGGCAACTTCAAGGAAAAACTAAGAGAGCACGGGGGACTAGATGCTGTTATTGACATCATACGGGAATGTCACGGTGTCATGGAGGTATGACAAATAAAACATTTTTCTAAATTATGTGTCCAGTCTGATGCTATGACAAATAATATTTAATAGTCATAATATTTTGCAGGGTTGGCTAGAACGTTATTCATCTCAGACTCCGGAGTCGAAAAACATTATCAACCTAGAAAACCCAATGCTTCTATTGAAGTGTTTGAAAATCATGGAAAATGCTACTTTTCTTAGTAGCGATAACCAGGTAACACTTATAAGCATATTTTCTCGTATAAGAAGTCTAATTACGAAAATGTCAACTTATTATTTGAAAATGCAGAACCATTTGCTTGGAGCAGAGGATGACGACTATGATTATCGACATGTTTCTCAGTCTTTCACGAAACTTATTCTTAGCGCCATTAAGATCCTCTCTGGTATCTTGTTTTTTTCTTTATTTGTGGTGAAACTAACATAATTTTTTCCTAGTGTTCTTAAACTTCTTTTTCCTACAATTAATTTCAGGTGTTTCTCTACTAAAAAAATCTTCATGCAAATCTGACATTAGGAATGGAAACAATGGGACTGTTCATACCTCTGATCTTCCATTACTGGCTGATGAAAAAGGTACAAATTATTAATATATAAAATCGAGTTAATTACGTGTTTCGTCCCTGTTGTTTGTTGAAAATAACCATTATAGTCCATTAGTTTAAAAATTGCCAACAGTACCAGTACTTTCACTTTTGTTCCACCTCCGTTAACCCCATCCAATTTACCGTTAAGTTTTTAGTGAAAAGACTAAAATACCCCTATGTTAAAAAAACTATAAAAACTAACAATTTTTTTTTTAAACCAATCCTCTCCTATATATCAGTTGGGTTGACTTTATTTGTTTATATATTTATTTTCAAGCAGCTGATGACTGCAATGAGATCATATATATCAGTTCCTCCATAGAGAATTGCAGTATGGACCAGGTCCCTTCCCAGAAGACTTCTAATATTTTAAAGAAAAACCATATTTCATCGCAAAATCAGCCAGATTCTTCAAAATCTGATCCTGTTTCTAGGTTCAGTAGTCACTTGCTAAAGAAACAATCTAAATCTTCAACTTCTCGATCAAGCAGTGGCCCATCGAGTGGTTGTGGTTCACTAAGAAAAGTAGGTAAAAGTTCTGGAACTAGTCTACACAACAAGTTTGACTTTGAGGAAAGTCAAGATCCTTTTGGCAGCGATGACCCTTTTGCATTTGATGATGATGAAGAAGAAGAACCAACTAAGTGGTGGGATTTAATGTCCACTAAGAATAATGTTTCTGAAAGTCAAAAAAGCAGTTCAGTAGTTGAAAAGGATGGAGACCAACAGTCAAAGTTTGACTTAACGGTATGTAGTCAACAAGAGTCCAGCAACGTGGAACGCAATGATTCTCCTCCAGCTTCGTGTTCACATGTGGATGATGTTGAAACTTTTAATCTTTTTGCCGATTGCCTCCTCTCAGCAGTGAAGGTGAGTTATCCACAATTGTTATTATGAACACTAGATTGGTCAACTGTTTTTGACCCAATAAAAAGTCTTATTACAGGTTTTAATGAACTTAACAAATGAAAATTCTGTGGGGTGTCAACAAATTGCTGCATGTGGAGGATTGGAGATGATGTGTGGTTTGATAGTTGGCCATTATCCATCGTTTAATTCATATTTACCCAATTTCGGTGATCAAAAAGAGAAATCAGTCCTTCACGAGGTTGACAGTAACAATAATAAGCGCCTTAATGACCAAGAATTGGATTTTCTTGTTGCTATACTTGGATTACTTGTTAATTTGGTCGAGAAAGATGGGCATAACAGGTCAGCTTCCTTTTTTGTCCTTATCATAAGTGAATTGATATTTTTTATGTATCTAATTTATTAAATAGAAAATTTGTATTTTGTACAGATCACATCTTGCAGCGGCCAGTATATCGATACCTAGCATGGAGTATGAAATAACGGATGTAATTCCGCTACTTTGTTCTATATTTTTGGCAAATCAAGGGGCCGGTGAGGCAGCTGAAGGACGGCAATCATCTTGGGTGAGTGCACTTGTATTGTTCTGTTGACTTTTAGCTAAATGATGACAATATCCTTGACTTGAAAAGCAAATCTAGTGGACCAAGGGTATGTTTGGCATGCAGAGCTTTGATAGTTATAGTTTTTTTTTTTTTTGTTAATTATTAGCTAAATGACCCAAATACCCTTCAATCAAAGCAATTTTTTCAAGGATGAATACATGCCAATCTACTTTAAAACCCTCTTAAAACTGCTGCACTTGTAACAGTTCAATGAGAAAATATTTGATGAGTTTTAGCTAAATGACCAAGATACCCCTTGACCAAAAATTTACCTTTGGTCTATAAGTTGTTGACCACAATGTGTTTGTGTAGAATGATGAAGATCCTGTTTTGGAGGGAGAGAAAGAGGCAGAGAAAACAATTGTTGAGGCGTATTCCGCCCTTCTTCTTGCATTTTTATCTACAGAAAGGTTGGTTGACTTTTTTTTTTCTTTTTAGCAATACCAGTTGGCCTTTTGTCTCATGGGAACATATGTTCGACTTTTGACAGTAAAAGCATACGCAATGCCATTGCGGAATGTCTTCCAAAACGCAAGCTGTCTGTTCTTGTACCTGTCTTGGAGAGATTTGTGGTATGCCATCTTTACCCTTTTAACTAACCCTTATGTCAAATTCAAAGCCCAAAAACACGATTTTTATTGACAAAAATACCCTTTTGCTAGGAATTTCACATGTCATTGAACATGATCTCAGAGGAGACTCATTCCATGGTGCTTGAGGTAATTGAATCATGTAGGATGCAATGAGTGATGTATGAAAAGTAGAATGATTGATGTTCATCAATGGACATCTTGTACAGCCTTAACTTTCCTCTTCAAGAGGAATGAGATAGGATCATGTTATAGTCTTATTAACCACACTCACCACCATTATATATTTCTTCTATTTTATTTCATATTATTATCAAATACTACCCCCCCCCCCCCCCCCCCCTTTTCACCTTCTCGGTGTTGTGCGTTGTCCTACGTTTTCTTTCTATGGGTGTTAATTCTAGGGTCTCATGTTTTGTGATCAGACGACTTTTCCTTGGGATCTCCAAAATCCCATGGACAGCGATTATTGTGTTCTAAGGAACTTTGAGGTAGCGTTCGTTTCATGGAATGGAATGGAATGGAATTAGGAAGTTTTTCTTTGTAAAATTGATCTTGGTTGAGGGAGGGAGGAATTTGAAATCCCATGAATTTCTTTAATCAATGAAATTTGTGACTATTTCAACATTCCTTAGAAATTCTTCACTCTAATGAAGGAATGGAATGGAATGTTGAAATAGTCACAAATTTCATTGATTAAAGAAATTCATGGGATTTCAAATTCCTCCCTCCCCCAACCAAGATCAATTTTACAAAGAAAAACTTCCTAATTCCATTCCATTCCATTCCATGAAACGAACGCTACCTGAGTGGATTAAGAACGCCAGATTTCCCGTATGTATCCATTCATTTGGGTTTATGTCGCGTATTTGATCTAAGGATGTTTTGCTTAACCAGGAGGTGAGTTATAGTTTGTAAGAGAGACCCAGGTGAATTGTTTACTAAAATCAGGTGTACATAAAAATGATTTCCTCTAGATGATCACTTGTCTTCAGCGACATCTTCACTAACAAGAACACGTTAAAGATAAACTGGTTACAAAATCACTATGATGAGATGCCTAGACAATAAAAAATAGATACGAGATCAATGGCAAGAAAAAAATTGTTACAAAATGAATTGACAATGAACAAAGCTAACAGATCTATTATAAGAAAAGATTTGTGAAGTGACCCAATATTCTGCATATTGTTTGGTGATATAAGAGGATTCGCCTCTGTGACACAAGTGGTGTGGCCTAGTGTACGTCCACATTGTGAGTGGTGTGTAGCATATGTAGTCACAATGTTATGAGCATGATTTGAATTCTAACGTATGTTCACATTGAGAGTGGCAATTATTTCAAACACACGTGTGTTGATACGTGGTAATTGAGAGGATAAGAGAGAGAGGAACAAAGAATTCAGTCAACACACAGTGATTTCCATTCCTTCCTTCTCAACTGTATTTAACAACCTTTAACTACCATTCTAACTACCAACTAACTATACTATCATACTAGACCTTACACTATCTTATTATTACAGTTACAGACCCTGACTCACATTTATTGACTTATTTACAATATCAGTCCCTGTACTAGTCAACATGTATCATTACTCCCCTCTTTTAAGAATTTTGCCTCAAAATTCCAAAGTCAAAATTAGGAAATCTCAACTCCATTTCTTCCAAATCCTCCCACGAAGCTTCTGTGAGCGGTAAATTCTTCCAACGAATTAAAACCTGCATGCCCATCCGATTCCTTTTCTTCATAATCCTTCTTTCCACTACAGCTTCAGGATAGAACATAAACCTGGGTTGAGAGGGCAGTGGAATGACTGTGCGATGGGATCCTTTGGCTAATTTCAGCAACGAAACATGAAAGGTGGGATGTACAGCACAATCATCCGGTAAATCAAGCCGATAAGCAACTTTCCCTATACGCTCCACAATCATAAAAGGACCGAAATACTTAGGGCTCAGCTTATTTTGTTTAGAAGATCTCAAGGAATTTTGCCCAAAAGGATGCAGCTTCAGGTACACAAACTCCCCTACCTTAAATTCCCTTTCTGTACGATTTGCATCAGCTAATTGCTTCATTCTATTCTGAGCCCTGTTCAAAGACTTTTTTAACTCCTGCAACACCACTTCTCTGTCACAACACATTTGATCCACAGCCTCCAATGAACAATCTTTAGGTATGTAGGGTACAAATAGGGGCGGAGGGTAACCATAGAGGGCCTGGAAAGGGGTCATTTTCAAAGATGAATGGAAATTTGTATTGTACCACCATTCCGTCAAAGATAGCCATTTCAACCAAGTTTTGTTTGAGCCCATAGTCATACATCTTAGATATGATTCAATGCACCGATTCACCACCTCAGTTTGCCCATCAGACTGTGGATGATAGGCTGTAGACATTGCCAAATTGATTCCTTGCTGTTTGGTAAACTCTTTCCAGAAGTTGCTCAGAAACACTGGATCCCTGTCAGATACAATGGTTTGTGGCCACCCATGTAGCTTGAAAACATTGTCTAAGAAGAGCTGGGCCACAGTTTCAGCTGAATAGGGATGGCCCAAAGGAATAAAATGCCCATATTTAGTGAGTCTATCAATTACCACTAAAATGGTATCTTTTCCTTGAACCCTTGGAAATCCCCCAACAAAGTCCATTGACACATCAGAAAATACATATTTAGGAATAGGAAGTGGCTGTAATAACCCCGGAGAAGCCACATTCTCATGCTTAACTCTTTGACATATGTCACACTTCCTGATAGTCTGTCTCACCTGCTTATGCAGCCCCTTCCACCTAAACATACTCTGAATTCGTTGTATTGTAGCATGGACCCCCGAATGACCCCCCATTGAGGAACTATGGCAGAGATCAATGATTTCCTGTTGTAAAGGTTCAGACTTTCCCACTACAATTTTGCCATTCTTGGTAAGAATACTCCCATTCCATTTATACTTAGGAACCACTGCCCCATTCATCAGCTGTTGCAGCTTCTGTTGTACTACAGGATCTTGTTGCCATGACATCTTGATCTTATCCATGAGTGAAGGGTGTAGGTGAGAAACTGAAATAGCACTTAAGGTTGGACCCTGCACCCTAGATAGTGCATCAGCCACCTTATTCTCCACTCCTTTCTTGTATACTATCTCATAATCAAAGCCCATAAGTTTGGATAACCAAACATGTTGCAATGGAGTAGTGAGCTTTTGTTCCATCAAATATTTCAAACTCTTTTGATCTGTTTTGATAATGAAATGACTGGCTATAAGATAATGATGCCAGTATTTGACTGCAAACAATATAGCCAGTAACTCCTTTTCATAGACCGAATACACTTGCTGTCTAGGGGAAAGAGCCTTACTTATGAAGGCCAATGGATGCCCTTCTTGCATCAAGACTGCCCCAATACCCAGCCCCGAAGCATCTGTTTCCAAAACAAAGGTCTTAGAAAAATCAGGTAAGGCCAGCACAGGAGGTGTACACAAAGCTTCCTTGAGTTTTTCAAAGGCTGCCGTAGCTTCTACATTCCACTTGAAACTATCCTTCCGTAGGAGATTAGTAAGGGGTTTTGCAAGAATGCCATAAGACCTGATAAACCTCCTGTAATAACCAGATAACCCAAGGAATCCCCTAAGCTGTTTGATTGTAGAAGGAACAGGCCACTGTTTTATTGCTTCAATTTTCTTTGGATCAGTGGCCACCCCCTCCCTGGTAATGATGTGCCCTAAATATTCCACCGAATTGCCTCCAAAAGAACACTTTGACATTTTTGCAAACAGTTGATTAGCCTTTAGTACCTCTAAAACCTCTCTTAAATGATTCAAATGTTGTTCCATGGTCTTACTATACACCAATATATCATCAAAAAAGACCAGCACTGATTTCCTGAGAAAAGGCTTAAAAGTATGATTCATGAGGGATTGAAAAGTAGCAGGGGCATTGGTCAACCCAAACGGCATGACCATAAATTCAAAATGGCCTTCATGTGTTCTAAAAGCTGTCTTATGGATGTCACCAGGAAACATCCTGATCTGATGATAACCGGACCTAAGATCCAGCTTAGAAAAAATTGCAGCCCCTCCTAATTCGTCTAACAAATCCTCAATTAAGGGAATAGGGTAGCTGTTTTTAACTGTGGCATCATTTAACCTTCTATAATCGATGCACATCCTCCAAGTATTATCCTTCTTTTTAACCAAAACTATAGGAGCAGCAAAAGGGCTTGAACTACCTCTGATTACTCCAGTGTCCAATAGCTCTTTAGTCATTTTTTCAATGACATCTTTCTGAGCTAATTGGTATCTATAAGGTCTTTGATTTATTGTGACAGATTCATCCTTAAGGATAATCTTATGATCAAAAGCCCTTTGAGGAGGTAAAGTGGTAGGAGTCTGAAAGACCTCATCAAAATCTTGTAGTAAAGAATTCAACTGCTCATTACTTACAGTGTTAGAGACGACTGTCTTATGCTGGAACTGATCAGCATCATCAACTTTTAAACTGCACAAGTGGCCCTGTACTACCTGCCCTTTATCAGATAACAAGTGTTGCATGACTTCCATTGAACAAAGAGACAACTTATTGTTATGGCTGCCCTTCAACTGATACGATTTATTCCCCACCCTGAATTGCATAGTGAGATCTTTGAAGTTCCACACAATATCTCCAAGTGGCAGCAGCCATTGTACCCCCAAAACCATGTCATAAGTTGCCAATGCTATGACTAACACATCAGCTTTGAACCAAAGTCCCTGCATCTGCCATTCAAAGTTCCTACATATCTTGTTACACATTAATGGTATTCCATTGGCAACCCCAACCTTCATAGGACTGATATCTTCTAATTGACAGTTAAGCTTAATAGCCAATTTTTCATCTAAGAAATTGTGTGTAGATCCAGAATCAGTGAGAATTCTCAAAGTCTTTGTACCAATGTTGCCAACAACTTGCATGGTGGAAAAAGAAGGTACACCAGTGAGTGCATGGATGGAAATAAGAGGATCATCATTTGTCGTATCAATCACAGTGTCTTCCTCCTGTGAAATTTGATCAGTTTCCCCATCATCACTAATTTCAAGAATGTACAGTTGCTTATTTGGGCACTTGTGGGTGGATGAAAACTTTTCTGGACACCAAAAACACTCTCCCCTCAATCTTTTGGCCTCCATTTCTTTGTGGGGTAGGTTCAGTTTGTTTTTATTGGCATTCAACCTTTGGTTAAGTGGTGGAGATGGTAATAAGGGTAAGTGATTGGTATTAACAGGTGGTTTAAAAGATGTAGCTGAGTTTGGTTTATAAGAAGAAACAGGAGTAGGATTAGGATAGAACTTGCCAGTTTGGTTTGAGTATGGTTTAGGCTTAATCAACAGAGTTTTGTTAGCCATATCTTGTTTTTTGGAAAACTTGTAGGCCTCTTTCATGTTCTTGGGTTCAAACATTCTCACGGGACCTGCTAATTCCGGTTTTAACCCATTCAAGAATATGCTGACAGCATATTCCTCACAAAGGCTGACTCTCAACAGATTTGCATCAAATCTCTCACAGTAATCTTCTAATTCTCCCGTTTGAACCGTGGATGTGAGAACACCCATTGCATCACTATACTGGTGGGTAGAAAATCTTTCTAACACATTTCTTGAATATTCAGCCCAAGTCACTTCGGCTATAGGCTTGGTTAACTGTTTAACAAACGAAGAATGCCATTTCATGGCCTTACCATCAAGGTTAATTGCAGCATACCTTACCTTGAAAGCCTCTGGTGTCTCATCCACATCAAAGAAGTGTTCGCACTTGCAAATCCAGTCTTCCACTTCATTTCCTTCAAATTTTGGAAACTCAATCTTTCCCAATCGATATAGCCTGTCTGTTCTGATGATAGATGTGTTATCTGGACCATTGTCTTTTGGATTGTTCACATTTGTTTGATCCGTCAAGATTTTTTCAAGCACTTGCCTCAATTCATGGAAGGATCTGTCTGTTTTTTCCATGAATGCATCAAATTTAAGCAATGAAGTGGTATGATTTTGAATGGTTCTTTCGAGTTCAGATTGACTTCTTGTATTCGCCATGGACTTGATTTGGAATAGATTGATCACGATTGATCAATCCAGGCACAGGAATGAATTGAATGGAATAGATTGATCAAGATTAATCAATCCAGCACAGAAATGAAACAGAATTGAACAGAGGAATCGGAGAAGATGACGGAATAGTGGTGGTAACCGGAGCTCCGACGAGGGTCGAACAGCTCTGATACCAATTTGATACGTGGTAATTGAGAGGATAAGAGAGAGAGGAACAAAGAATTCAGTCAACACACAGTGATTTCCATTCCTTCCTTCTCAACTGTATTTAACAACCTTTAACTACCATTCTAACTACCAACTAACTATACTATCATACTAGACCTTACACTATCTTATTATTACAGTTACAGACCCTGACTCACATTTATTGACTTATTTACAATATCAGTCCCTGTACTAGTCAACATGTATCATGTGTGCAAGTGCAAATATGTTCGGTTCTAGGTATGATTGGGTATTGGAGAATCGTGTGTATTGAGAGAAACTAAATAGGGTTTGGGTACGGGTATTAAGGAGAAAAACCATACACTATGTCCTCGGATAGGGTATGATCGGGTATAACTGGGTATTGGAATTGGATATGAGTCCGGTGTTAGAGCATTCACATCCAAGGCATCATATTCTCAGTGTGGTGTTTTTAAAATATAAAAAGTATAAAAAGTGGTTGTGAGTGGAGGAGAGAGAAAATGTTACTGTTCATCTGTATATTTGGGGGGACACTGTTCACCCACTATAATTTTTTAATATATATTGAAAGTGGTTGTGAGTGAAAGAGAGAGAAAAATGTAATGATAAAGGTATAAAATATTATTTAATTGAAAAGGAGAGAGAAAAAGTATTTGTTTTTAGTGGAAATATATTGATATTGGAGTTGTTTTTTAGTGGAATGCATGTATAATTTTAGGGGGTTGGATGTGAATGCTCTTAGTACCCGGTATTAAAAAATAAGTATTTTTTTTATTATTTTACACAAAAAATAATTTCATTTAAAAATTAAATTTGGTTTGTAATTTTTAAAAAATAAATGAAATAAATTATAATAACATAATTTTACTAAGTATAAATCATCTGTTTTATAATATGCATTTTTAGAAAACACAAATATAAAAGTTGTAAAGTAAAAATAAAAATATACTTTAAATATTAGGGTATTCTTTCGGGTATTAAAAAAAACGTGTATTTGTATGGTATAACCAGGTTCGGGTATAGGGTACGATCGGTTTCGGGTATTTTCGGGTACGGGTATTGAGCTCATAATGTATAGCATATCCATACTCTACGGATAGGGTAGGTTTTGGTTACGAGTATAAAATACCCGAGTACACAAATAACCAATTCCAGGTTTTTTGTGCACCTCTACCTTTGTCTATGGAACTTTTTAGTAACAAATTATCTATTTATCTTTATACGTTGTAAGCCATAGTATGTTACCATAGCCAAACTTTGAGTAAATATTTCGAGCCAACAACCCTATGGATATGAATGTACCCTTATCTTTTTTTTAACGACCAACTAAATCACTGGATAAGCTACCTGAGATGCCCTCAATCGAGCAAATGCATTCCCTCTTACATAACGGTTAGAGTTGGATGCATACCCGAGCCACCAAGCCACCAGTTCCAGGGAAAACCCGCCGCCCGAAGGCCCACTGCGGTAAACCCGGTACGGCTCGGTTTCGAACTGGCGACCTCCAGAGAGGCCTAGTTCTAAACTTCATTGCCACCACCAAAGTCCTTCAAAGTGATGCTAGTGGGAGTTGAACTTGGGATCTCAGGTTAAGAAACCAGATGACTAACCACTAAACCAACTTGTGAGGACGAATGTACCCTTATCTTACGTGAAGATTAGAAACGTGCACAACTTCACATATTAGGACGTATACTTCACATCCTGCGGTTAAAGACGATGTGATATTCTTCACATAATTAAAAGCTACTCCACTTGTTTCACAAGAACACAAACCTGACCTAGCCATCTTATCTTTAAACATATATTACAATTACAAAGGTGTTTCTTGATCTGATTTGAATGAATACTAAACTTATCTTAGTTCTTTCATTCAATACACATATATGGTATAACACATCAAAACACAAAATTAACTATTTGAAATATTTATTTCAGGGCTTTTTGATTGAAAAATAAAGGATGGAAGGATAATTATTGTATTAGAGCATTCACAATCCGTCCCCTAAATCCTGTGTGGAAGCTTTTTATATCATAAAAAGTGATTGTAGGTGGTTGTGAGTAGTAGAGGTCATTTATAAATTTGAGAGAACAATGTTCACCCTCTATAATTTTTTTAATATATTTTGAAAGTGGTTGTGAGTGGATGAGAGAAACAAGATAATGATAAAAGTATAAAAGAATATTATTTAATTAAAAAGATAATGATAAAAGTATGAGTTAATTACATAGTTAGTCCATGTGGTTTGCACAAAATAACATACTTAGGTACTAATAGTTTAAAATCACCTTCTAGGGTATTAACTTTTCATTTTGTAACGTTTGGAGGTATTAACTTCTAGGATATTAACATAGTTAGTCCATGTGGTTTGCACAAAATAACATGTTTAGGTACTAATAGAATGTGATTTTAAGCCTACAAATAACGTTAATACCTTCAAACGTTACAAAATGAAAAGTTAATACCCTAAAATGTGATTCTAAACTATTAGTACCTAAGTATGTTACTTTATGCAAACCACAAGTACTAACTATGTAATTAAAAAGATAATGATAAAAGTATAAAAATAGCCCCTAAATAATGGTTCAGACCTCTTAATAATTCAGCACTTAACCATTCAGATGTTGCCAAACATCCCTTAATTTTGGTAAAAAAGATCAAAGAGATATGAAACCTCAGCATCCTTTTCTATAAATTGACAAATAACCGTCAAATTAACAAACCAAACATATACTTGAGCAATACGGCAACGTTTTGCTTTTGAATAAACCACACACATATCTGTGTTTCACATGCTCATGTTGTCTGCAAACAATAGAATTCACAATCAAAATCGATTTCATATCTCTATAAACCCTAGAAATACACAATCAAAATCGAAATGTCAGACAACATACCATTCGAACTCCAATCGGAAATCATGAAGAGGCTTCCTGCGGAATCGTTGATTCGATTCCGATCGGTCTGCAAATCCTGGAAGTCTCTGATCCACAGCTCTGATTTCATTGCTGGTTATAGAGGCCAACAACATCTGATTGTAAGGTATAAAGATGCGGTTGTTAATCATGATTATAAATATGTTTCAATTGTTGTTGATGATGATGATACTTTTCCCCTACAGAAAGTTTATGTAACTGATCCTCAATTGGTGGTTAATATGCTTAAATGTTATACAATCGTTGCCAGCAGTCACGGCTTGCTATGTTTGTTTGGTAAAACCGACGGAGCGATTATTTGGAATCCTTCGATTAGGAAAGCGGTTGCTGTTGGTGTGCCTAATATGGCAAATAGTGAGATATACAGAACCGTTTTAGGGTTTGGGGTTTGTTGCAAGACTAATGATCCTAAGATAGTCAAGATTAATTACATAATCCAGTGGACTGATATCGAGGATGTAGCTTACATTCCTTGGCAAGTTGAGGTGTTTACGTTAAGCACAGGAGCCTGGAGAAGTCTATCTAACAATCTCCCTGGTAAATCGATTAGATTTGGCTGGGATCAGGTGGTTGTAGATGGGTGTCTTTATTGGCTTGCTAGTGTTGATGATACGTTTAGGTCTGATTGTTTCATTTGATCTGACAAGTGAAGAATTTAGAGAGGTAAACCTTCCGAGTAGTTTAGCCCACTCTTGTTGTAATTTGTTAGTGGATAAGCTAAGGGAGTCCCTTGCTGTGATTGAACCCAATATAGAGGCCAATAAACTAGTTTACCATGTATGGATGATGGAGTATGGTGTTCCAAGATCGTTTGAAAAGCTCTACACTATTAGTAGCCACTTACCATGTGTATCAATAGTTCGTATATGTGGATTTAGGAAGACAGGTGAACCTTTAATTGAGTTGCACACTCATCCTGGCTCCCTTAACTGCATACTTGCTGCTTATGATCCCTACTCTAAATTCATAAGTAATGTTGGGATTATTGGAAGGTATAGGTCATTTTTTGTGTATACCTACATGGAAACACTGCTTCTGCTTTGATCAGCCCGTTTTCACTTCTGCTTATGAAGCATACAAGCAAGGTATCGATTTTTCTTATTTATTTTTGTTTATTATTCATATTCGCTTGTTGATTTCTTTTATATTTTTATTGAATTAGGTGAAAAGTTGGAGTTCATCTATACATCTAGATCTACATACATGTAAAAAATTGGTACATAAACCAATTTTTCATTGATAGTATATAAAAAATGTAATGCTACAACAGATTCAAGAAGTAGAGGCGTACATTAAGTAGCTACTAAGGTTGGAGGTTTTGCAGGGTATGTATCCTGATTGCTTCAAATAGAGGTTGGAAAATGGCTGTTGGGGTCGGGTCAGCTCAGGTTCATGTGAAAATGAAAATTAAGGAAGACGAACAACATACACGTTATTAAGCCAAAATAATCTAGATTTTCTCGTTTGAACCAAGGTGGATGACCCCATATGTATGTTGCGTTAAGACTTTAACCCAGGGGCGGACCCGACCCGACCTGAACGAGGACGGACCCGAAAATTTTAACGTTTTGTTAAGAAAATTTTGAACGTCGAAAAAATGGACCGCATTGGAAAAAAATCCTTGGTCCGCCACTGCTTTAACCGTTTTAGGATGAAACGACATAATATATAAATCTGGCAAATTCGGAATGGTAGATGCTATAAGGTTAAGGGGTGTTTTGATAAAGATGTCGTCACTGAATACCCTTGTTTTTGATAGGATGTCTTAGTCGTATTCTAATTTCGTAGAAACAGGATTGAATAGGTGTCTATCATCTGGACTAATGAGTTACCATAGTTGCAAAATCTCGAAAAGTTATATCATGAACCTCTTGTGTTAGCGATGTTATCTGTTTGTAAGCGTCGAAACTTGTTCTCTCTTGGAATTGCATTCTAGAACCAGATTGACAAACTTGTTTTTAAAAGTTTTTACGATAAACAAACTTGTTTTTATATGTTTGTTAAATATGAATTTAAAGAGACTAGTTAGGGAAAGAAACTCTTATCGTAAATTAAATAGCTTTTCATTTTAGTAAGACTATAAGTTTACTTCATTTATCAAAACACTCAAGATGAATCGGTATCGAATAGAATTGTAAATCGGAAATTGCAAAGTATTTGGCTAACACCCAAACGTTTATTATTAATAAAAAAACTGACTCAAAACTTGAATTACAATCACTAATTAGATTATAACTAGGATTGCTAATAAACCTATTATATTGGACATGATAATTATCACTAAATAATTAAACCTAAACACGTTTAAGTATTCTAATAATTATCCACTCCATGGTTCCTTGCCTTGCATGCAAAGAAATCTCTTAATTCGAAATTTCCAACAAACGCCGCAATTTCTAACATGAAAATAATAAGTGTTGGTTTTTCCTGAATGATGTTTTATTAAGTTCGAATCCAAGTGTTAAGTACATTTCTTAGGAATTCAAATTGCATTTTCGCTTTACCATACTGCCACATTATAGATTATTGTATTTATGTTTATGCAATCATTGAATATGTGGCATGGTCGTGATTTTTCTTTGCGTATGACAGGTTTGAGCATGGTACAAGGAGGCGCTTGGAGCTTTTAGAGGACTCTGTTTAGCCAATACCGGAATACTTGTTTATGTCTTTTTAAAATTTCATTTGAATTTTGGATCCTTTAATTATTGCTTGTGGAACTATGATTCTGACCGAAGAATTTTCTTGTTTCGTTTTTTATCTTTTATCTCTGGTTTATGGTAAGTTGTTTCCGGATCAGTTGTATTATTTTCTAGTAAAGTACTGTTTTGGATGTATTCTAGCTTTGTTGTTTGATTTCTGATCAAGTCGATTTAGCTCTATACTCATTGCATCTTCTTCTGACTTTTGATTAAAAAAAAAAAAAAAATTGAACAAATGATACAAAGTGTTACTAAAAAAACCAATCAGTAGCAGATTTTGTGTGTCTAATAAAAATTATTAAAATTTCTTATTTTTATTTAATTGAAAAGGGTCCGGTTTTGTAATCTGGTTCGGATATTCGGAGATCCGATTTTTACGGATGTTACATCAATGACAATCCCGACAAGTATAGAATCTCCACTTTAAAAATTCCCACTTCCTTAGCTAGGTTGTTTAAGTTCTGAAGCGTCTTGAAATCAACCGTCCTTCCCACAAGCGCCCTACCATGAAGATTGTAGAAAGCACTGTTTGTTGTCGGCACCTCGATGAGTTTCTCAACTTCTTTAAATGGTCCCTCGTTTTTCAGTAGCACATTCCTAAAGGATCTGCCACCCCAATGACCCTGCTTAATACACACACTCTCATGTTACTGTTGTATCTTTGGAAACTCCCGTTTCTTGTATGTTTGCTTTGCTGTTTCTGTTGCGACGATAGTATCCTCTGCGAATTTCGCTATGTTGATCTTTAGCTTGTACCTTCCCATCTTAACCTTGTTAAGGTTCCTCTTTATGTCTTTCACGTTCTTGAAACTTAAACCCAAATCTTGGAGTGCGATAAAACACCGTAAGATAAATTACCATTAAAATATAAAAACACATGGCATGTTAATCCCGTACTCTATATGCTAGGCTCGTGTATAAGTATGTATGGTATTTCGTAACTTAAAATACATATAATAATTTTTCAGTTGATGCTTATCCTATAGAAGGGTCTACGGTTCAATACTTTTTTTAAATGACCAGCAAAAGCCCGAACACCCAGGTAAACTAAATGGCAAAAGGCCACCCACGCCTGCGAACGCAAAGACGCTAGTGACCTGGCCCACAACCATTATAGAGAACCCACCGTGTGAAGACCCATTATCGTAAAATCTCTGGCACAACCCAGATCATTTTTGCTCTCAACAAGACTTGAACCATAACCTCTACTTTTGAAGGTCACGAGTCTGCCATTACACCGTAAGTTCATTGGCGTTCCAATACTTTTCAAGAGTTATTTTTATTTAAAGTATTCTTAGAGTAAAATGCCAAAATCATCCCTGAGGTTTGAGCACTTTTGTCACTTTCATCCAAAATAACTTTTTTTGTAACCGGACCCCTGTGATTTCATTTTTGTTACCATTTCCATCTAAACCACTAACTCGGTTAAAATGTATCATTAAGTCATTGACGATTTTGGCAATTCCCAAACCTCAAGGACGTTTTGGCAATTTACCCATTTATTCTTTTATTTTATATTTTTATCATTAATTAAAAAACAACAAAAATAATTATAAATATAATATATATACATATACATACATTTGTATATACACACTTATTTTTTAAATCTTTTTACCTTTAAAATAAAAAAATAATAAATTAATCATACATATACACACATTTATAATTTCATATACACACACCATACACGCTCTCCCTATTCTATCATTCTCTGTCTCTCTCTCCACCTTTACCTCCATTAAAAACAATTTTGTCAAAACCGACACGACAATTTGTTCATGTTGGAATTTGGATTAAAAATTCGGTTTTTTTTTAAACCAATTACAAAGCCATGGATGTTCATGGGTTTGACATTTTGAATTAAAAACCGCTCTGTAATTGTCCTATATATTAATAATTCAACGAATTATTAATAATTCAACGAAATAAACAGTAACTAAATAGAAGTTTTTATTTAATTATTTAATATTCTGAATTCATATATGAGAATTATGAGGAGAGGGTGGGAGGTGGGGTCACTAAATAATAAGGACATTATCTATATATTAAAATTATCTATATATTAAAATTACAACACATTACAACACAATGAATAGTAATATCATTAAGGGGATGAGCAAATGGTATTAGGTACCAGTATTGGTATCAAATGTACCAAAACGGGTATATTTTTGGTACCACATTTTGACATTTTTGGTATCGGTTTGGCACCGGGTTTTACCCTCAAATACCGGTACCGTACCAGTAACGACCGGTACCGAACCGTACCGTGCCAGGTATATTCGGTACCGGTACCCACTTTTGGGGATTTTCGGTAGCGGTATTTTCGGTACCGGTTGGTACCAAGCTTATCAAATCCTGTAGCAACGTAGCAACGCAAGTAATTGCACCGTTTATATTACTTTTCATACACAACCCAATGAATATTATCTATATTAAAATTACAACACAATGAACAGTAACATCATCAAGGGGATGAGCAAATGGTATTATGTACCAGTATCGGTATCAAATGTACCAAAATAGGTATATTTTCGGTACTGCATTTTGACATTTTCGATATCAGTTTGTGTCACGGCCCTAGTCCCGGTTTGACCCGGTCAAGAGCCGCGGGACAGGAACCCCGTGGTATTTAATTTAGGCGACAGTGGAAGTCTTTAATACAGGATCTTTTAATACTAAAAATGCCCGTTTACTTTATTACATAATTTAGGGATAAAACCCTGTAATTTACAATAAAGTGATTTCACTGGGAAATCTTTATTTTACAAAACATGTTTCTTTATTTATTTATATTGAGCCACTTCCTTAAGCTTGTAGTGCTTCAGGGCACTTTTCCTGGATCACATCAGATCGCCTGAAACATATTTGAAAAAGGTTTTGTCAGCGGGGAAATACTGAGTGAATCATTCTTTTTGTCTAAAACGATGCAGTGTTATAATTTACAGTATTAAGAGCGATTACAATGTTTCTACATGTCAACCATATACCCACGGTATTTGTCACTCGACCACCCATTGGCTATCTCGTTGTCCAATGGTGACGGATAACAAGTAATGTATACAAAACCCCACATACCGGCTGTAATGAAGACTACAAAGACTTAATCCCTGTAATTATAACTTTGAAAACAAACATGATTTTGAAAGCAAGTTTGGTAAAAAGAGAATGACTCACATTGCAGATTTATGCGGGCGGAGTTTAGTCTACTGATTAGCCTGTTAACCTAATTTAAATAACAATGCACACGAACTGGGTTAGTAACTAATACAGCATTTACGACAATTCACGAGATTAAACCCTCACAACAAATGACAAGTGCGATACTTAAACATCCATCGAATTAACGACGAATGACAAAGTATAAACCCAATTTGAGTAGCACTTAAACATTCGTTGGATAGTTTTAATTGATCGGACGTTGAATCGTAATAGCGATCGAGTTATTACCCTGTTTATCGCGACAGCGTTTAGTGATTCGTGTGTGTTTGTAGTATTTGGACTATATCTCAGCGTATAATTGGAATTTGAACGTCGAACTAACGCATAATTTCAAGTGCCAACCCCCTCTATTTATATCTGAAAAATGGGTTCCCCCGCGTGTCGCGACAGGGACCACTGGTCCTGTCGCGTGTCGCGACGGGTCCACTTCTAGCATAGGGTTGCTTCGTGTGTTTGTAGTCTGGGTGAGTCAGCGAATCAACGAATTTCTCATTCTACAACGAATTGTGAAGATAATCGTTAATTAGGGTTTATCCCCCTTGAGTTTTAGGGGCCCTGATCCTGATTCTGATTGTTCTGAAAATTTTAGGGTTTATGCAGGATTACTTGGGTTTCTCAATTAGGGTTTCCTTATTGGACAATTAACATAATAAGTAATAATTATAGTGAGAGTTGTTACATCCTCCCCACCTTAATAAAAATCTCGTCCTCGAGATTTACTGGAATAGATGAGGATATTTTCACTTCATTTCTGATTCCAGCTCCCAAGGGTATTCTGGTCCTCTTTTTGAATCCCACTTGACTTTGACTAACACTAGTCGTTTGTGCTTAAGAAACTTGATCTTTCTATCTTCTATCTGTAGTGGTTTCTCCACAAATTTCAGCTTTTCATTTACCTCTATATCTTGAAGAGGTACTACCAGGGATTCGTCAGATAGACATTTCTTGAGGTTAGATACATCAAAAACACATCATGTACTCCAGCTAATTCTTCTGGTAGTTGTAAACGATAGGCAACTGGTCCTATTTGTTGGATTACTGGAAATGGTCCTATGTACCTTGGACTCAGCTTTCCTTTCTTACCGAACCGTACTACTCCTTTCCAAGGAGAAACTTTTAAAAGTACTTTGTCTCCGACTTGAAACTCTAGCGGCTTGCGGCGATTGTCTGCATAACTTTTCTGACGATCTCGAGCCGTTTTCAGTCTTTCTTTGATTTGCGTTATCTTGTCAGTGGTTTCTTGTACAATTTCAGGACCTGATAATTGACTTTCTCCTATTTCTGCCCAACAAATTGGAGTTCTACACTTGCGTCCATACAGTGCTTCAAATGGGGCAGCTTCGATACTTGCATGATAACTATTGTTATAGGAGAATTCAATTAAGGGTAGGTGATCGTCCCAATTTCCACCAAAATCTATCACACATGCTCGGAGCATGTCTTCCAAAGTTTGTATCGTCCTTTCACTTTGTCCGCCTGTTTATGGATGATAGGCAGTACTTAAATTTAGTCGGGTTCCCATTGCTTCCTGGAAACTAGTCCAGAAATGGGAAGTGAAACGACTATCCCTATCCGATACAATGGAGAGCGGGACTCCATGTAAGGATACTACTTCGTCTACATACAACTTGGCTAACCTTTCCATACTAAAAGTTTCTTTCATGGGTAGAAATGAGCTGATTTGGTTAATCAATCTATAATTACCCAAATTGCATCATTACCTTTTCTAGTTTTGGGTAACTTAGTAACAAAATCCATTGTTATGAGTTCCCATTTCCATACAGGCATTTCTAACAGTTGTAGTAATCCTGAAGGTTTCTGATGTTCTGCCTTTACTTGCGAACAAGTAAGACACTTAGATACATATTTAGCTATGTCCTTTTTCATACCTATCCACCAGAAATTATTTCTTAAATCTTGGTACATCTTATTGTTTCCTGGATGTATGGTATACCTAGATTTATGAGCTTCTTCTAGAATTTTATCTCTTAAATCTCCTTGCTTAGGTACCCAAATTCTTTTCTTATGGAATCTCCAAATTCCATCATTTCCTTGCTCTAACTCTTTTATTCGTCCTTTCATTCCTTCAGCATCGTCTTCGATTGTTGTTTCTTGAACTCTCTTTAATTGTTCCATTAAATTAAATTGCAGATTTAATCTAAGAGCACAGACTTGCTTTTGCTTTTCATGATACTTACGACTTAGAGCATCAGCGACTATGTTTGCTTTTCCTTCGTGATATTGGATATCACAGTCATAGTCACTCAGGATTTCCATCCGTCTTCTTTGCCTCATATTCAATTCTTTCTGCCCAAATATATACCTTAGACTCTTGTGATCCGTATAGACTGTAAATTTACTACCGTACAGATAATGTCTCCAAATTTTAAGGGCAAAAATTATGGCTCCTAAGTCTTGTGATCCGTATAGACTGTAAATTTACTACCATACGCAATTACCTTCTTGCGTTGCATTAGCACACATCCTAATCATAATTTTGAAGCATCACAATATACCTCAAAATCTTCCATTCCTTCCAGCAAAGCTAAAATTGGAGCATTTGTCAACCTTTGTTTTAAAATCTTAAAAGCTTCTTCTTGTCTAGGTCCCCATTCAAACTTAACTGCTTTACAGGTTAGCTTAGTCAAGGGTACAACTATCTTAGAAAAATCCTTGATAAATTGTCTGTAGTATCCAGCTAAGCCTAGAAAGCTTCTAATTTCCATAGCTGTCTGCGGAACCTTCCATTTGGTGATTGCTTCTATTTTAGAAGGATCTACGTGAATACCTTCGTGATTCACCATATGCCCTAAAAATTGCACTTCTTGTAGCCAGAATTCACACTTCGAGAATTTGGCGTAAAGCTTTTCCTTTCTTAACAAAGTTAAGAGTACATGCAGGTGCTCACAATGTTCTTCCTGACTTTTGGAATAAATAAGTATATCGTCAATGAAGACAATTACGAATTTATCCAAGTATGGTTTACAAATCCGATTCATCATGTCCATGAATGCTGCAGGAGCATTTGTTAGTCCGAAGGGCATGACTGTAAACTCATAATGACCATACCTAGTTCGGAAAGCAGTTTTAGGTATGTCTTCCTCTTGTATTTTCAATTGATGGTATCCGGAGCGTAGATCTATCTTAGAAAAATACCTAGCTCCCTGGAGTTGATCAAAAAGATCATCGATCCTAGGTAATGGATATCAATTCTTAATTGTAACCTTATTCAGTTCCCTATAATCGATACACATTCTCATCGATCCATCTTTCTTTTTCACAAACAACACTGGTGCTCCCCAAGGGGATGTACTAGGTTGTATAAATCCTTTGCTTAGTAATTCATCTAACTGCTTTTTCAATTCTAGCATTTCAGTGGGTGCTAGCCGGTAAGGTGCTTTGGCTATTGGTGTAGTTCCAGGAATTAGATGAGTCCTAAACTCTACTTCCCTATCGGGTGGTAACCCAGGTAATTCTTCTGGAAATACATCGGAGTATTTTGAGACTACTGGGATTTCCTTAAGTTCCTTACTTTTTGTGTTAATGATTACTGAAATCATATACACTACTTCTTGTTTTCTTGAATAACTAGCCAACTTCATTACTGAAATGAATTTCAGTGGCTTTCGAGGTTTATCTCCTGTGATTGAAATTACTTCCCCTGTAGGTGTATGGATTTCTACGGAATTTTTTTATCACAGAGAATTCTAGCATGGTTGGCTACTAACCAATCCATTCCTAACACTACACCGAATCCGGCTAACTTCATAGGTAACAGGTTTACGGAAAACTTATGACCTAATAGTTCTATCTTTCCTTCTTGCAAGACCTTATCTATTTTAACAGAATTTCCATCTGCCGTTTCAACTGTAAAAATCTGCCTAAGATTGGTCAATGTTAATTTAAGAGCTTGGTAGAATGAAGTATTGATAAAACTTTGGTTTGCACCAGAGTCAAATAATACTTTTGCATACACGTTGTGAACTAGGAACGTACCAGCTATCACATCGGGAATGAGTTCTGCTTCTTGAGTGGTTAGCTGGAATGCTCTGGCATTCTTTTTAGGAGTTCCGTCGGTCGTCTTAGCTTTGTTGTCTGTTGGTTTGACCAGTTTGGGATATTCGGTTCTGAAATGCCCGGTTTCTCCACAGTTATAGCAGATCCTGGTCTTTTTCCTACAATCTTCCTCACGATGTCCTATAGCTTTGCAAAAGTTACAGGTTTCATTACATTTTCCAAAATGTTTCTTTCTGCAATTCCTGCAGAAAGGCGGAGTGGAAGATTGCCCGATTCCCCTCTTCTTGAACCTGTTATTACTACCCATACGAAATCCTTGGGTAATTCTCTGAGCCAATTCCTTCTTCCGATTTTCTTCTTTTGTTCGTACCAGTTCATCAGTTAGGGTGTTAGCTAGTTCCACCGCATCGTCTATAGTGCGAGGTCTCGCAGCTTTAACGATATTACAGATTTCGCCAATCAATCCCCAAATATAACGGGAAATAAGCACCGGTTCTGGGGAAGGCAGGGTTGGTACTACTTTCGCATATTCGAAGAATGTTGATGTATATCCTCGACCGTCTACACCCACCATACGATGGCTCAGGAAATTATTTGCCATTTGTTCCTTTTCATACCCGGGACAGAATTTTCTTTCCATTGGCTGTTTAAATTCTTCCCAATTCATGGCATAAGCCATATTTCTTCCTTTGGCTTGAAGTATCGTACTCCACCATTCTAGCGCCCCTTCTTTAAAAAGATGCGAAGCATACATAACCTTGTCTTCTTCAGCACATTTACTTATCATAATTACTGCTTCGGTTTTCTCTAACCAATGCAGTGTCGCAGTCGCCCCTTCATTGCCTGCAAATTCAGCTGGTTTACAAGCAAGAAATTCTTTATAAGTGCAACCAGGCGTTGCAGCTTTCATTTTCTTAGGGAGTGGGGCCTGTCGTGGATCATTATCGTGATTATTATGATTGCCGCCTCTGTTTATGCTATTACTGCAGTTATCTTCCTGAGTACGTTTACTAGGAATAATTTGTTGAAGTTCAGTAGGTTTCTAGGCAGCAGCCAGGATTGCTGGAATAGCATTGGCTATCCCTTGAGCAACGATATTTTCGATATCTTGCCTAGTCATGAATTTATTTTCCTGATTTTGCTCAGATTGATTTACTTCATTAATTGGTTCATTACCAACGTTTTCATCTGGTAATTTATTATATGTATAAATTATTAGTGTCAAATAATCGATGATTTTAAATATAACAAATCAATTGCACATAATCACACAAACTTTTACAACACACGTATAGTCAAAATTGTCGATTTCTCGACTTCCATTTTTATAGATTATATTAGGCATCCGTACACACTATTATTTTACAACGTTTTATTTCTATTTTACAAGATTGTTATTATTATTATATACTATTACCACACCTCCTCCTGCTATCCCTGTTAGCTGGCAAGTTAGTAACGACGTTCCCTCTCGTCGTACTTCCAGGAGATTTGTTCTCCCATTTCCCGGATCCTATTCCCTGTACCTATCAGCTCCTCGCCAAAATGGCGGAGTTCGGCTAGGTTCTCATTTCTCATTGGTGGGTTTGGTATAGGTTCTGGGTCGAACTGAGGGAAAAAGGTATAAGGATTATTAAGAAGGTTTTGAAACTGCCAGTCGTTAGTCCACCACTCGTCCATTTCTCCCAAAGGCTGGGTGTGAATTAGAGGGTCTGGAATAGCTGGTTCCAAATTCATTGGAAGTTGGGTTTCAGCAGGATAAGGGTAAAGATTGTTGGTGATAGGTCTAATGATATCACAGCTTGCCAGTAGATGATCTAATTCCTCTTGAAATGGAAATTCTTCAGTTTGCTTAGAACTTTCCCCGATTTCTATTCCCGTTTGCCTAGAATTTTCCACGATTTCTATCCCTGCTGGCCTAGAACTCTCTCCGATCTCGATCCCTTTTCCTTTATCCATAGGATTTTCTATTTTGGGAATTTTCCTAGTTGCTGGTTTCCTCCTGCGTACTTTCCTCCATCCTACATATCTTTTTCTTTTCTTAGGCTTTGATTTCTCCGGAGGTGGAGCTTGAAATTCCATAGGTTCCTCCAAATCAGCAATGTAACCAGCAAAGTCGTTGGAAACTTCTATTGGTACAGGATAGAGATTGAGATTCTGAAGGGCTTCAGATAACTCATTCATGCTGTTTAGCATATATGCAAAATGCTAAGTTAAAATTTTTATAACAAAATTTTACCGATAAACATTTAAGTATTATTGCGTACCGTGTAACTAATTTTAATACAAAGGACAACTGAAAATTAAAACATACTAGGGTTTATTGTAACTTATTTATTTACTGGGTAAACTTTTCTTTTAGAGCTTTTGGTTGGTAGGTAATATAGGTGCTAATACTGGTTCAGGGTACTGATAGTTTTTAAAGGTTGGTATTTACTGCTACCGTAGCTAACATATAAAGATCTGCCCATTTTTCATCTAATTTGTCTTCCCAAGGTGGATTATTGCCTATTTTCTGGGTTTCCTGATTAACCCTCACTTCCTTTGGTTGTGATTTCTTTCCTTTCTCCTGACTTTTCCTAATAATCAAACTTCTTTTATTGGGAGAAAGTGGCTTCTCAAACTGTGGTTTACAGACAAATATTCCTTCATCCATATCTGCTGGGTATTTTGAGGAAGTTCCTTTTTCTTTAGGTGAAGTATCTAATTTATGATAGATAGCCTGAAAGTCTTTGTTTACCCATACTGTATAGTCAGTTAATAAAACACATAATCACAGAATGGCAATCAGTAAAATTAAGTATTTTGCTGAATACTTAATTAGCTTAACTCAGTGGCTCTGATACCACTTTTTTCTGTCACGCCCCTAGTCCCGGTTTGACCCGGTCAAGAGCCGCGGGACAGGAACCCCGTGGTATTTAATTTAGGCGACAGTGGAAGTCTTTAATACATGATCTTTTAATACTAAAAATGCCCGTTTACTTTATTACATAATTTAGGGATAAAACCCTGTAATTTACAATAAAGTGATTTCACTGGGAAATCTTTATTTTACATTACATGTTTCTTTATTTATTTATATTGAGCCACTTCCTTAAGCTTGTAGTGCTTCAGGGCACTTTTCCTGGATCACATCAGATCACCTGAAACATATTTGAAAAAGGTTTTGTCAACGGGGAAATACTGAGTGAATCATTCTTTTTGTCTAAAACGATGTAGTGTTATAATGTAAACTCTCTGTTGTAGAAGGAACAAATGATTAGTCATGGAAGATGATGAAAGATAAACTAAATATGATTAGGGGGATATTAAGGGTTGAATAAAGGCATGGCATTGAAGTTTCCAGTAAGAATCCATATAGACGGACAATTATTCATGTTTATGAGCTAATCAACATAGGGTTTCAAAATTATCATAACGAAGGTGAAGAACAGTGTACCTGATGATCGCTGTGAAGATTATTGCAATATCAGAGCATGAATTTGTTGAATAATTTTTGAATGTGACCGATTGTTGAAGATATTTTGGAGAAGATGAAGATGCAGTTTCGAGTGGAGGGATTTGGGGGAAATGTGGGTTTGGCAGGTAGCAGTTGTAATAATCCTTAAACACCAACCACTATTAATTTAGTGGAGTGAGAGAGAGAAAGAAGAACCCAATTTAAAACAACCATAAATTTTGGTTTTAAAATAGAACATATAACTAAACTTTAGAATATATATAGAGACTTCCCATCTGATATTTGTGAGTTATTAAACCTACAAATACTACAGCTATATGGAAACAACTTTTCAAGACTACCTTCCGGCCTCTCTCAAATCCCGTGTCTCAAGTGCCTCGATTTGTCGGAGTGCACAAGCCTTGTAGAATTGCCGGACCTCCCATCAAGCATAGCTATTCTCAGAGCAGATGGTTGTGACTCACTTGAAATTGTAAGAGATTTATCATACTATAAATGGTTGTGGAAAGTCTCACTTTGGAGGAGAGCGAATAAGAGGGTACTACTTTCTATGCTTGAGGTATAAATCTTATCTTGTTTTTAAATTTCATTTTCTTAACTTACAATATAATAATAGTATTCATCATAACTGGAATGTAAACTGTGGCAGGGAAATGCAGCTGAAGATCGCTTTATGAGTGTCGTAAATCCCGTTATTGAACCATCGTCACGTATTTTTACGAGATTAGTTACATTGCAACTTCCAAGCAACTGGTACAGTGACTTTAGTGGACTTTTATTATTCTTACGTGTTGATAATGGTGGTGGGTGGAGTTATGACATAGATATTAAGCAGGAGACGTCAACATATGATTACTCTGAAGAGTCAGATGAAGATTGGGGACAATGTATGTATGAAAGGGTGGGTTATGTACCCTTTAATTCATTGCGGCACATCTCATGGTTGAATCCTACATACACTAAAAATATTTCATTTCAGACTGATAAGGGTGGTCTTAATGTGGAACTTGTTCGTAGTAAAAATAAAATAGTTGATTTAAACGAAAACCCAATCGATTACTCAGAAGAATGTTGGGATGAAGAAGAGGAAGATAGAAAGACATTTGAAATCATGTATGATTCACATTCCTCTAATATTCGGATTTCATGGCATCATTAATAGTTGACCTGGGCATTAGTGTTGCTGGTATATCTTCCTAGATTTTGTTTCAAGGGTCATCAACAACTATTAGTAGATCTCAGTTTCAACATTATTGGGCCCACATTTGGTTACCATATATCGTTTTTGTTAGTTGTTGCTCCCCTTTTGTGCTACTATCGTATGTGTAAGCAACAAAGGTATGTTATTTGTAGAGGAGGATACAAGACGGGTCAAAATAAGTTAAGAGTTGGAACGACATTTTTATACGGGCCAAAATTTGGTTGGTTCTCCACAAACACTTTTTTTTCTATTTTGATATATATTTTTTTCAATTTTAGTATATTTACTATCATACAAAAACAGTATTGTTACAATAATATTGACTGGAACCGACAAAGAACAGTCATGAAACTTGGTATTCTAATTTACTCATGCTTATATACGTACACACATACACGCTAGTAGATGAATCAGAGCAAGAAGACCATCAGAGCAATCGTGAACAATGGCTGTTGAACTTATGGAGACTCTGAAAGAAGCTATAACCGCCTACACCGGACTCTCTCCCACTACTTTCTTCACTGTTCTCGCCGCCGGTGTCACCGTCTACTACATCGTTTCCGTTCTATTCATGAGAGGCTCCTCCGATCACCATCAACAACACAGCCCAACGTCTTCCGAAGAAGACAGGTGTTCTATCCTTGATTTAATATTACTTTAGTGCGTATCTATTTCCTTTTTGAAAAAATATAATATTCATGCTTCACTTTCGGGGAAAATGTAAATTTCCTGTGAGATTATAATATTTCCTTCTGTAATTTATCAGCTGTGTTGATTTGGACACCAAAATTAGGGTTTTAAACATGATTTTGGGTATGTCTTATTTTGTTCTTAGATGCTGTGAATGCATATACGTTGACTTGGTAAAGTCAAATTTGATAACATATGTTAAGGTTTTCAGTTGATCTGTTGGTTATATCTTCTGTGATCAATGTTGTTGCATAACCGATCAATGATTTTTTTTTAATATACACATGACGCATCTCAAATACTCAATACCACATCTCATTTTCTTTCACTAATTCCAAACAAATTCGATTTACAGATCCACGGCATTTTCTTCGTCCGCTTCTCACTCAATTTCTGCCTCTAGTTCTCAATCATGGAATCATGATGTATTTCTGAGCTTTCGGGGAGAAGACACCCGTAAGAGCTTTGTGGATCATCTCTACACGGCTCTTGAACAACGAGGAATCTACACGTACAAGGATGACGAAACACTTGCTCGGGGTGAGTCAATCGGTCCAGCCCTGTTGAAGGCTATCCAAGAATCACGGATAGCCGCCATTGTATTCTCTAAAAACTATGCGGATTCATCTTGGTGCTTAGATGAGCTTGCACATATTATGGAGTGCATGGACACGAGAGGGCAAATCGTGATGCCCATATTCTATCACGTAGATCCCTCTGATGTGAGAAAACAAAAAGGGCAATATGGAGAAGCATTTACAAAACATGAGAAGGAAAATAAGCACAAAGTCGAATCATGGAGAAAAGCTCTGGAAAAGGCAGGCAAACTTTCTGGATGGGTCATCATTGACATTGAAAACAGGTAATGTTCTCTCCTTTTTAAACATTTTTATGCTTAAGATATTTGCATAAAATTAAAAAACAATCAAAGGGTCAAACAAGTTGGGAGTAGCCAGGTTTATGAAAAAGTAGTTTCTATCGTAATAAGTTAGTTTTTCACATTTGCAAGTAGATTTAAGGCGTTATTTAGTTTATAAGACAGAGAAGGAAGTGTTAAAAAAGTGTTTAATTTGTGGAGCCAAGTTTATAAAAATAAAAAATAATTGCATTTGATGGGAGCTGTTTTATAAATATAAATATTGAAAGGCTGAAGCTGGTAGTGGTTACCAGTACTTTCTGAATTAATGAGACCCTCACCTCATTAAGGGAGTGGGAGCATGTTCTGAATTCTAATTATTTGTATTTATCCATCACGCAGTCACGAAGCAAAATGCATCAAAGAAATTGTTGGTACAATTTCTAGTAGGCTACCTACACCAAGTACAAATGTCAATAAAGACCTCATTGGAATAGAGACACGCTTACAGGATCTGAAATCAAAGTTGAAAATGGAGTTAGGTGGTGTACGCATTATTGGAATATCACTACAAGAATTTTGAGCTTTAGTGGCGACACCATTAGTGGCGACAGCTAATATGTCGCCGCTAAAGGTGGATCCGTGTCATGAGACCCTCAATCGCTTATTGGCCGTTGGATGAAGACCTGATCCAACGATCAGGGAAATATCTCATTTGAGTCGCCACTAAAGGCTTTTAAGCGGGATAAACTCCTTGTCCATTTCCCTTTCCCTCCATTCTACCCTGCACATCTCCACTCACCATCTCCAGAGCCTTAATATGGTTCCAAATTAGGGTTTCTGGTGTCTCCGTTCCAAGCTGTGCTCCGTCCACGCCACTCAAAACGCTAGGGTTTCTGGTGTCTCCACTCACCATCTCCAGAGCCTTAAAGATTCCGGCCGCCTCCAGTCAATTTCTACCACCTCCGGTAACATCCACTGAAATCCAACCACCTCCGGCGACATACACGGTTAGGGTTCTTTATATTGTTGTTTATTTGAGTTATATAGTTATTTTTCTTGATTTTGTATAGTGTTTGTAGGTCACCTCCACTAAAATGCAACCATTTCCGGTCATCTCTGCTGAAATCCGGTCACCTCTATTGAAATCCGGCCATCTCCACTGAAATCCGTGCACCTCTGGTTAGTTCTTTTCAATCTCTCTTTCCCGAGGCCCCTGTTGACCAGCGTTGACCAGTCAGCCTGACGTGTTGACTGGTTTGGCTTTGTTGACCGACTTGAACCTGTTGAACCTAATTTCTTAATTTTGTGTAGTACAGTATGTATAAGCATGTATGTTTGTAGGTAGGCCCAACAATCCTGACCCAATTGTATGAATTTGGGTTGAAATGGACTCTGTGTATGAATATATGGATTGTTTTGGGTTAGTTATAATTCTTAGAGGGGTTAGGATGGGCAAGTTAAAAAGTATGGATCAGACTATATGAAAATGTATATTTTGTCTGTGATTCATACAGGATATTGTTGTTGGTGAAACTGGTTGGGTCGGTTAACGGGTCAAAACTGGTTAGGTGGTTAACGAGTCAAAACTGATTCTGTCTATATTGAACTTCAAATTTTGTATTTTGCCAATAAAATCTTTATACTCAGTAGCATGTCTTGTATCTGACACTTGAGAGTCGAGACGGTCGTGATTTACCCTTTAGCCTAAAAAATCCCTTCAGTTCTAAATCTAAGCCATTATTCACATTTCTTGGACTTTTATGCTTTTTATATATATGGTACAAAATAATGTTATGCACGTATGTAGTTAGAAGGTACATGCTACTTAATACTTGTAAATATATGTCGTACCTATATATGTAGCATCCCAAACATATAGTCGAAGTCGCAAGGTCGCCTATCGCGGCTATAATCAAGGCACAAGGTGTCTTATTTCTATTTATGGAGAGCAATGAATAGCAGCATTGTATTGTACGCACACCGCAGCAAAAACGTCGCACGCAGCAGCGGTGACTGCACGCACGCCGCAGCAGCAGCGCCACATGCAGCAGCGGCGACTGCACCGCATGCATGTCTCAGCAGAAGCACCACACTGGACGCCCGCAGCAGCGGCTGCGCGGCTGCACTGCACACACGCCTCAGTAGCAGTGTCGCACTGCACGCACGCCGCAGCAGCTTTCTGCCTTTATACCCAAATAAGTTAATTTTTTTTTATTTCTGTAATTTCTTTTGGATTAAAATTTTGTTTTTATAGAAAGCAAATACGCAATGCAACTGCATAAACAAGAAATTCTTTTGTTGGTGTTATTTGATGTTACTTAAGTAGAGTAACTATTATTATTTATCATTTTGAGCTAGACTAACTATATTACAAATAGATTTTTTTTATGCCGGATATTATAGCTATTATAGCGAGTACGAGTATGGCAAGGGTATCGCGACGAAGCGAACCAATACCGGTCGAATAACATTGGTACCCGTACCATCGCTACGTCTAAAACTTGTCTTAATAGTATGATAAAGCTAAAAGATATACAATAATATAAAGATAAAAGTAAGAAAATACATACTAAGGCAACATGATAAAAAGGATGAATAAGAAATCATAAAAAGAATCCTAAAATCCGTTTAATAAGAAATCATTTAAAAAAAGTGAAAGACTAATAAAAAAATGAATCTTATATGTAAAAATGATGAGAACGATCCCGATTATGATACGGAGCCATCCGAGAAGGAAACTGGAGTATCTGATGGAGAGTTTGATTAAAAATGTACTTTCTATTGTAGTTTCTATTAATCTGATTCAAGAGACACTTGTTCTAATTTTTATTCGTTCGAGAGGCACTTGTTCTAATTTTTATTCGTATATGAGATACGCATGTTATTATTTATATTTGTAACTTTTCAGGACAAGATTTCTTTTTGGGTTTTGCTTGTGTATCTGATGGCTGATGTGATGGGCATGGGTCACGGGGGGGACGGAGCCGGGGATCAACCACCTTGTGGTGGCGGTTTTTGTCCCGGTAACCATCAACAGGACCGTAAGTCTTATTAAAATTAGTTTTTACTATTTTTACTTCATTTATAATAAATATTGTGACTAATAATTTTTAATTATAATTGTAGTTGTTCCTCGGAAAAAGACAAGGGGGAAGGCCAAAAACCTTAAACTCGATGCAGAGTTGAGGAGAACGGGGCGACCTTTAACCCTTCCAATTGATACAGAGTGTACGTTCCATCCGGTTGGTAAGCCATGTGACTATTTTACCCGCGAGGTGGGTATATACATGTGGCGTAACATTCCATTAGATAGATCAGGTTGGAAGAATGTTGATCAGTTTGAGAAGACTTCCTTGGATGTGCATCTAAAAGTAAATTAACGTTTATTTAAGTTAATTGTATATGTCCTATGTTGATTGCTTTTTTGCTTAACTAACTTTTTTTATTTAAATCGTAGGCAAAATTTGATCTTGCTCAGGTTGAAAAGGATATCCATGCCTCTAAGATTAAGGGTGGCATACAACAGGTGATCCAAAAGCGGTTCAGCGACCGTAAACACTATGCTAAACTTGAATTTCTGAAAGGTGGAGGGTATGCCGACATAGAGGGAGCAAGGAACAAAGTCCCCGAAGATATGACTAGAGAAAACTGGCATAAAGCAATTCGTCATTTCTTAACGCCCGAACATATCAAACGGTCATTAGCTAACGCAGCATGCCGCGGGAAGCAGAGATACGCAAACCGAGGGGGATCAAGCTCTTATGCTAGTACTTCTTTCAAAGAGGTTATGCTTTATATATCTATATATATATGTGTGTATATATAGTGTTCATTTAATATCAAATTAAACTTTTGATGTTAAACAGAGTTTGCAACGACTCGAAGTGTTCCACAAAACCCATACCGATAAAGATGGGAATTTTTCCAGCTCGGTAGCCGAAGAGGATTATGTAAGTATTTATTTAAAGTGTAACTCTCAAACATATATATATGGTATTTACTCCTTTTAAATTACAAGCAAAGGTCTGATTAATAGTTAGTATTTATTTAAAGTGTAATTCTCGATTATCTTTGTAAATACAGCGCCGATTAGTGTTAGAGTATGAGGCTTTGAGTCAACGCTCGTGTGAAGAAGGTGGTAGTTCTTCACAACCGGGTGATCTTGCAATCTTCGAGAATGTGTTGGGTTCGAGGCGTGGTCATACTCGAGGTATTGGGCCTAAACCTTGTTCAAGTACATCGCGGGTTGTCTCTGGTGAGGAGTCGCAAACTCCACAATTTTCAAAGGTAAACTATCCTATTTTAGTTTAGAAACTAGCCTATTGTATATGTTGGTTGCTTTACTTGGCAGTTTAATAAATTTGGTATATATATTGTTGTAGGCACTATTCCAGAGTTGGTTCCAAAACCCGGATTTTAGAAATGAACTTCAAAACTTTTTGAGTTCGAGTTACCCGACAAAGTTTGGAAGCGAAGATGTTGATGGTGAAGAAGCGGATGATGGCAGCGATGATGACATGGATATGATTTAAAATTATAACGTTTTAGATGTTAAGTAGTTTATGACGTATTAGTGACTTAAAACGATTTCGGATTGGTGACGTTTATGTAGTTCACGCTTATGTAGTTTATGCTTAATTAATTTTTATGTTTGGTTAGTTTTTTTTGGCTCGTGAACTAGAAATGTACAGGTTTTAATATGAAAAAAAAACTGGAAAAACCTGAAAAATCAAAAAAAAAAAAAACGTTTTAGTGGCGACCCACATCGTCGCTATTAAGTAACAGGTTTTAGCGACGAAATCAGCAATAGCGGAGACATCCTTTAGCGACGAAAATCAAGCAATAGCGACGAAGCAGTAGCGGCGACATCTTTAGCGACGACATGTCGCCGCTATTGCTTATTTCTAGCTTTAGCGACGACTTTTTCTAGCTTTAGCGACGATTTTTGTCGCCACTAAAGCTGAAATTTCTTGTAGTGTATGGGGAGTTGGGGGTGGTGGTAAGACCACTCTCGCATCTGCTGCTTATGCGGAAATCTCTCACCGGTTTGAAGCTCATTGCCTTCTTGAAAATATTCGTGAAGAATCAAGAAAGCATGGTTTGACAAAGTTGCAAGAAAAATTTCTCTCACTTGTTTTGAAAGCAGATGTGAAGGTAGGGAGTGAGATAGAAGGAAGAAGCATGATAGAAAGAAGGTTACGTAATAAAAACGTATTAGTTGTTCTTGACGATGTTGATGACCTTAAGCAACTAGAGGCTCTAGCCGGATCACATGCTTGGTTTGGTAAGGGGAGCAGGATAATAATTACAACGAGGGATGAGCATTTGCTAACCCGCCATGCAGACATGATATATGAAGTGAGTTTGTTATCAGATGACGAGGCGATGGAGCTCTTCAACAAACATGCATATCGGGAAGATGAACCTATAGAAGATTACGAGATGCTTTCAAAAGATGTAGTTTCTTATGCTGACGGGCTCCCATTAGCCCTTGAAATCCTAGGTTCTTTTCTATATGACAAAAACAAGGATGAGTGGAAGAGTGCATTGGCCAAGTTAAAATGCATCCCAAATGTTAAAGTCGCCGAAAGACTCAAAATAAGTTATGATGGACTAAGTTATGATGGACTTGAACCCGACCATCAAAAATTATTCTTAGATATTGCTTGTTTTTGGAGGAGAGAAAAGATGGATGAGGCAATGAAGGTGCTTGATGCTTGTAATTTACACCCTTGTATAGGGGTGAAGGTGTTGATTCAAAAGTCTCTCATAAAAGTTGATTCATATGGAAGATTTGATATGCATGACTTTGTAGAAGAAATGGCTCACTACATTGTTAGAGGGGCACACCCTAATCATCCTGAAAAACATAGCAGAATTTGGAAGAGGGAAGATATAGCATACCTCTGTGATATCGGGGCAGATGCAGTGCCAATGGTTAAATTAACTTTGCAATAAAATATTTCATATATATCTGCATCAAATGACACTTGTGTATAACGTTACTGACACAATTTGGTTACCTTGATTAATTAAAACAGGAAACTGAAGTAGTAGCTTATCGTTATTCATTGCCATCAAATTTTCCGGATCTATCTGATGTTGTTGCAAATATGAAGAAGCTTCGGTGGATTAGCCTTTATAATTATCCGGCATCTTCATTCCCATCAAATTTTCAGCCAAGAGAGCTTGGTTGTCTAGAGTTGCAATTCAGCCGACAAAAAGAACTCTGGCATGGGTATAAGGTAGATAAATATTGTTGTTTCACAAATCATTGCAATAAAACTGTGAAATGAATTATAAAATGAACATAGGTATTTGACACATTTATAAGTATAGGTGTAATTAAATATTTCATTAAGAAAAATACATATCATACTTTCTCTATAAATTAGAAGTCGATTAGCTTAGTTTAGATTGAATGCTTCAAAGAAACTTTTGATGATATTGCCAGAAATAAATAAATTAACAAATAGAAGGTAGCTTTTTGGGCAAAGATTGATGAAAATTATCGACGATATGATGTAAAAATGATACGATGCTTTAAGCAATTGGAATTTACTATGCATGTTAAAGAGGCTGTTATTATAAGATATTAAGATGGTAAAATTTGGGTATAAATCAAGAGCTCCAGTCTAATGATACTTAATTATTTACTTGACTTTTCCTACTTTTCTTGAAACAGAGTCTACCAAATTTAAAAATTCTTAATCTCTCTGATTCAAAAAACCTAATCAAGACACCAGATATTGAAGGCCTTCCATGTCTTGAAAGATTGATTTTAGAGGGTTGTTGGAGTTTAGAAGAGATTCATCCATCAATTGGATATCACAAAAGGCTTGTTTACGTGGATATGAGCGTCAGTTGGACGACTCCCAGGTCTCAAGTTTCTCGATCTGTCATGTGTTGGAACCTTGTAGAATTGCCAGACCTCCCATCAAGCATAGCTATTCTCAAAGCAGATGGTTGTGACTCACTTGAAAGTGTAGGAGATTTATCATACTATAAATGGTTGTGGAAAGTCTCACTTTGGGGTTGCTATAAGTTGATTGGTGGTGAGAGGGTACTACATTCTATGCTTGAGGTATAACTTTTATCTTGTTTTTGAAGTTCAATCATTTTTTAATTTACAATATAATAATAGTGTTCATCATAATTGGAATGAAAACGTGGCAGGGAAATGCAGCTAAAGATCGCTTTATGAGTGTCTTACTTCCCGCGGTTGAACCATCGTCATGTATTTTTGCGAGATTAGTTACATTGCAACTTCCAAGCAACTGGTACAGTGACTTTAGTGGACTTTTATTATTCTTACGTGATCACAGTCGCGGTAAGTTGAGTTATCGCATAGATATTAAGCAGGAGACGTCCACATATGATTACTCTAAAGAGTCGGATGAAGATTGGAAACAATGTAAGTATGAAAGGGTGGGTTATGTACCCTTTAATTCATTGCGGCACATCCCATGGTTGAATCCTACATACACCAAAAATATTTTATTTCAGACTGATAAGGGTGGTCTTAATGTGGAACTTGTTCGTAGTAAAAATAAAATAGTTGATTTAAACGAAAACCCAATCAATTACTCAGAGTGTTGGGATGAAGAATATAAAGATGCAAAGACATTTGAGATCATGTATGATTCACAGCCCTCTAATATTCGGATTGTATGGAATCATTAATAGTTGACATTGGCACTAATGCTGCTGGTATATCTTCCTAGATTTTGTTTCAAGGATCATCAACAACTATTAGTAGATCTCAGTTTCAACATTATTGGGCCCACATTTTGTTACCATTTCCAGTTTGCTTTAGCAACATTATTGCAGTCTACCAACAAAGTTGTAATAAATTTTCTTTATTATCCTATAAAACTTCACATCCTATACTACCAGGTTTCATATGTCGTTTTTGTTAGTTGTTGCTCCCCTTTTGTGCTACTATCGTATGTGTAAGCAACAAAGTTATGTTATTTGTAGAGGAGGATACAAGACGGGTCAAAATAAGTTAAGAGTTGGAACGACATTTTTATACGGGCCAAAATTGGGTTGCTTCTCCACGCACTTTTTTTTTTCTATTTTGATATATTTTTTTTCAATTTTAGTGTATTGACTAACATACAAAAACAATATTGTTACAATAATATTGATAAAAAAACACACATGAAATCGACTAGTCGGTGATAAAAGGGCTAGTGATACCGAACAAACATCTGGCACCTACCAGCCATCCATTTTCTGTAAGCTTAATTGTTTCTTGGACAAGTCAATTCCCGAATGTTGATTTTTTTATTTATTTAATGAAAACCCAATATTCTTAAAATTAAGTATATACTTGGGTGAGGCTGATGTTACAACTGAGTTATATATGATTACCAAACCTATTTTTAGCATTTAAGGTGGCTGGCTTTGACTTTGAAATCACCTATCGCCCCGGTCATCACAAAGCTGCAGCTGATACCTTTTCTCGCATGTCTCATGCAGCCTTCTTTGCTCACTCTCGTGTTGAACCGTCCTTGATTGCTACATTCCGGGTGGCTAATTCTGATGATCCGTATCTCAAGTCCATGCAAATGAAGTGCACCTCTGCACCACAGTCGGTACCCGGCTTCCTTCTGTTTTAAAGATGGACTTTTGTTTTTCAAAGATAGGTTGGTCATTCCAGCAGGTTCGCCCCTGTGCACTAAGCTACTGGAGGAATTTCATAATTCTGTGATTGGCAGTCACTCCGGGGTCACACGTACCTTCCATCGCCTTTCATCCAATTTCTTTTGGCCCAAAATGCGATCAGATGTTAAACGTTTTTGTGGCCACTTGTCAAGTTTGCCAGCAAATGAAATCTTCACTTTTACCTCCTGCTAATCTTTTACAACCATTACCCTTACCACAACAGGTTTTTGAAGGTATCTCCATGGATTTCATCACAGGGCTGCCCTTATAAACTCAGCCGTCGATATTTCGGTCCCTATCAAGTTGGTATCCAAGGTGGGCTCTGTGGCTTATAAACTGAATTTACCGGAGAGCGCCAAAATCCACCCCGTGTTCCACGTCTCCCTCCTTCGAAAATGTATTGGCGTTCCCGCATCACAGGTCACTCCACTCCGTTTGGTTGACTTGACCGCCACCATGATCCTTCACCCGTTCAAGATATTTGGATACTCGTGTTCTCTCCAAAGCGGGTCATTCTGTTCCCCAATATTTGGTTCAGTACGTGGGAAGATTCCACTAGCCTGTGTAAACAATTTCCTGATGCAGGTACATACCAGTTCCAGACCCGGGACCCAGTTGTAACAAAAGGAACTGAACCAGACCCGGTTCCACCTCTACTCGGTCAAAATCCGGACCGGAACCGGCCAAAACCCGAACGTACCCGGAACGGGTTCCTACCCTACCCGGTTCCTACCCGGTTTTAGGTTCTACAAAAAAAGCGAGTTGTGCATCTCTACCTAGAGGTGGTAACTGGTAATATGGTTTGATTAGGTAACGGGTCAAAACAAGTCACTTTAATACAAAACGATTTAGGTGATTTTCAGTTAATATGTTAATTATAATTTAAAAAAACAATAGTAAAATTGATATACAAGGTTGTATGCATTAAGAATAAATTTATTTAGGTGATTTTCAACTCGTTTGATTCCTTTTTCATCTAAATTCATTTATTTGGCCTGTTTGAGAGATAAAACACAACCCGAATCAGCCCACTAGTAAATGGTTTGAAACTGCCACCCTTAATAAGTTTTGTTAAGAGCTTAGTAAACTACTTTATGCAAACAAGAATGCAATATGTAGATACTGCCATTCTACAACATAACACCGGTACAAAATGATAATATGAATGCATCAAGCCGTCGATGTATTCTGCAACAAAAAAAAACCACACTGCCATGAAGTTATAAAAGTTGCTAGCAAGCCACAGATTGTATTAAAATATTACTTCAATTTAGCAAGTGATTTAGAAAGGTGGTAATTTTGGCCAGTTTGCTTACAGAGTTACAGATGGACCTGTTTGGGTTTATATTACATCTCCAATGAGTTATTAACAGGTCAAGTGAGTCGAAATCACCAAATAGGCCTATAAATAAACTTTTCATTTAACTTTAACAGAACATGAACACGAACACCAACATAAACGAACGAATAAATAAATATAAATAAACGAACATAAATGAATTAACAAAATGTGTGTCCATGTTCGTCCGTTTATTAAATAACAAACATAACGAACGAACATAAACAAATTTAAATAAAGGAACTAAATGAATGACAAAATGGGTTCATGTTTGTTCGTTTATTAAATAAATGAACATATACGATTTTCCAGCCGAACAATGAAACCGTGATTACTAGGGCTATTCTCAGCATGCTCATCACAAGAACCAGCATCATCCGTGATCCCACTTGAACCAGAAGAAACCTGTGTGAAATTGAGCATACCTTCATAATCTATTTGTATACGTTGGTATGTGTTTCTTTTCTCTCTCAACTTGCTTAATTTGTATCAACTGTCCAAACACATCTTCTTAATCTATTTGTATATTGTGATTGGTTGAGTTTTGTTGTTTCATGCATACCAACTGTTTGATGAAATGCCTCAATGAACAAAGTAGGTCTAATCATGCAAACCATGATGAGTTTTTACTCAGAGGTGTTGGGATTAATAACTTATTTTGAGAACAACAATCAATGTGTCATTTGTTGATATGGTGGCACGGTTGTTGAGGTTTCTGGATCACCAACACACACACATCTGCAGTTTTCTTTTTTGTTCCTTAAATATAGATTCAGTATTGCGCAAGAATGATATTTTGTTAATAAATGGATCCTTTACATTTCATTTCATGTGATTATTAAATGTTATACCATTTACCTCTTTTATTCTTCTACAACATGATTGCTAGGTTGGAGGGTATGAGAAGAAGCTGAAATCACAGGTTTAACAGTTTTGATCGTCATTCACTTGAAGAAACATAACAAATTGAATGAGGTATCTTCTTCTAATCTTGACATGTTTGATGATTATTTTGTGCTAAATCGTAAAATGAAAAATCATGTATGTCAATCAAACACTAAATTTAATCAGAAGAATGGTAAGCCCGAACTAGATGAATGCTGCTGTGCATGGTAATTATCTGATTAACAAATTAGAGATGGCAAGATGGACAATATATAGGTAACTGGTCAAAAACAGGATATGATTGAAACTTTGAAATGTTTAATACAGGTCAAGACGGGTTAACTTGCAAATAGTTTTTTTGTCCATTCCTTTAGAATATTATAAACAGTAAAATCATTCATTTCTTGTTACGAAAACAGTTAATAATATATTAACAATCTGAAACAGTTGAACAGAACTATTTAGGATGTTGTATGCATTGGAAATGGCTTACTCATGTGTCCCTTTTGACCCGGTTGAAATAAATTAAACACAGCCCAACACATTTATTCGTAAATGGGTCGAAATTCCACCTAACCCACACATCTTTTTTCTAAGTTCATTTCCAGCCATTTATTAGCTTAGTAGTTACACAATTTTCTCTTGATATTGTTGGTTAAGAAAATACAAATAGATAAAGGGATCCAATGTGAAATATTGAAATCTTCTGTTGACCCACATATGTTGACCCACATATCTTTATGATAAAGTAGTGGGCTAAGAGCATTCACATCTATTCCATCAAATTGTGTGAGTGGAGCTTTTATAACATAAAAAGTATAAAAAGTGGTTGTGAGTGGAGGAGAGAGAAAATTTTATTGTTCATCTGTATTTTTAAGGGGCACTCTTCACTTCCTATAAATTTTTAATATATTTTGAAAGTGGTTGTGAGTGGAGGAGAGAGAAAATGTAATAATGAAGATATAAAAAATATTATTTCATGGAAAAGAAGAGAGAAAATGTAGTGTTTTTTAGTGTAATTTAGGGTGAAAATATGTTGGAATGGATGTGAAAGCTCTAATATATTGATCAGCTATTTAAAACCACATATATCTTTATGATAAAGTAGTGGGCTAATATATTGACGAGAAAGAGTTATTCTTAGATATTGCATGTTACTTTAGGAGATCTCTGATAGATGAGGCAATGATGGTGCTTGATGCTTGCAGTTTTCATCCTCATATAGGGGTAGGGATGAGCTCGGTATCGATCGGTACCGAACCCGGTACCGGTACCGAAAATCCCCAAAAGTAGGTACCGGTACCGAATATACCCGGTACGGTACGGTTCGGTACCGGTATTTGAGGGTAAATACCGGTACCGATTCGGTAAATTCGGTACAGGTACCGGTTCGATACCGGTACCGGGTACGATTTGCTTATCCCAGGTGTTGATACAAAAGTCTCTAATAAAAGTTTCAAATGGAATAGTTGATATGCATGACTTGATAGAAGAAATGGCCCACTACATTATAAGAGGGGCACACTCTAATCATCCAGAAAAAACATATAGAATTTGGAAAAAAAAAAATGATATTGTAGACTGTAGAGTGTTGTGCTATGGAGGCTGGAACGTTAATGGTAAAAGCTAGCTTTGTTAAAATTATATTATATGTTAATCTGATGACGTTTGGTTATGGATACTGACACAATTTGGTTCCCTTGATTAACTAACACAGGAAAATGAAGTATTAGTTTTGTCAAGTTATGTCGAACATAATCAATTTATTATTAGGGTAACTCGGATAAGTAGACCTTAGACTAATGAAATTAGAATTGTGAAATGAATACTATACGTACACCGTATAAGATCAGATTGTCAAGATAAAATTGTTTACAATAAAATTTTGTGACTGGACCTTAAGACCATGTGCATTTACTACTCGTTGACCAGCCATGACCAACAATAAACAATTTTTGTTTTGAGCTTAATTAACACTTCTCTCCTTGTGACAAAGGGGATTTTGTCTTTAACCGATATAAACACCATTCAATTTACCATTTATATTACATAAATTTTTATATAACTAACAAATTTGTGTATAATTTAAACTAAACGGCGTAAAGCTCCGGCCTAATTGATCCATGAGCAAAAACATACGCGAATGACAATGTTTATAATTATACCTACTTATTTGCCTTTTGTGTACATGTCTGTTAACAGCATCTACCAAATCTGAAGATTCCTGATCTTCGTCATTCAAGGTACCTAATAAAGACACCGGATTTTAACGCTCTTCCATGTCTTGAAAGATTGAATTTACAGGGTTGTGAAAAATTAGACGAGATTCATCCGTTAGTTGGATATCATGAGAGGCTTGTTTTGGTGAAGATGAAAGGATGTTTAAAACTTAAAAAGTTTCCACCTATCATACAGATGAAAAACTTGGAGACTCTTAAGCTCTCTTCATGCTGTCAACTTCAAAAGTTTCCAGATATCCAATCGAACATGGATAGCTTGGTAAGCCTTCAATTGGATCATACTGTCATTGAAGTAATCCCAACATCAGTTGGAAAATTTTGTACCAACCTTGTTTCTCTTGACTTACATCGGTGTCACAAGCTAAAAAGAATAGCTTGCAACTTCCATCTCTTAGAATGTTTGGAAGATATAAATTTTTTCTGTTGCAGTCAACTTTAGAGTCAAGATTCAACCTCCTTTAAAACTGTCATGAATCGCATAAGGTTACAATCTTTTCAGCAAGACAGCTCAGTGAACCTGAAGTTTGCTCAATTTCCATGTTTTTTAAGAAAGTTGAATCTTAGTTTCTGCAAATTGGAGCAGTAATAAGTTACCTAGACGTGAGAGGGTACTACATTCCATGCTTCAGGTTTAACTCTATATTGTTCTCCGATTTCAATCTTTATATGGATTAAAAATTATTATGGTAATAATACTCCGTAATTCAAATGAACTGTTGCAGGGAAATGCAGTTGAAGATCGCTTTATGAGTGTCACACTTCCGGGTAAACAGCCTGATATGTTCTGTAATACAACAACATTCATCACACTGCAACTTCCACCAACTGGAATAGTGAATTTACCGGATTTTTAGTAAGTGCTGAAAATTATCTGTTGAAGGACGAATGTGTTGTTGATGCACTTTGTGGATGCAGCTCAGTTCGGTTCGACTCAGTTTGATTCGACTCGGTTAGGTTCGGCTCAAGACGGACGTCACAACATTCCTCCGTCGTGCGCCCCAGAGATCGACACACGAAGCACGAAGAGCCGCGAACCATCATCGGCCGCCACATCACCATGACATCACCATGATGATGTGATGATGTCATGTGATAACATATCTATGCATGGATTCATGTAGTCAACGTGATTTTGGTTCAAACAATTAATTGTTTACTTTTAATATTACTAAAAGGAATCCATATGAACATCAGAGATTAAAGTGGACAAAGGATTGCATGAGACGAAGACTCCTCAATACGAAGACTACACTCCATGCCATGGACGAACACTTGTGACACAATCTGTGGACGAAGGCTCAATGCTCTCCTACGTAGAGTACATATCCACGAAGGATTCTTTCTTAATGGGCCTGATTATGTTTCACGGCCCATACATGTTTCTTAGGGTTTACTGGCTGTTGACTATATAAACAGAACATGTATAACACAGTAAGGAGTGAGCTTGGATAAGTGATAAGGATTGAAATTGAATGAACTTGAGATTGATTAACAATGGTCAAGTTCTATTAACGCTCAGGGAACTCAATGATTGAATAAGCTCCGAAAGTACGTTAATGGTGGTTAACAGAGAATTTAGGAGGGAAACTGATTATTATTTCACAAGATACCCTATACTATTACAACTGTTACTATTTATAATCCCACCCCAACAACCCTACAACTGACAGCTAACAATCTTTGTAACAACCGTTCAACTAACTAACAACCCCTGTTGTAACCACCCACTACTAACAACCCCTGCTGCTAACCTCTGTTACTAATACCCTCTGTTACTGATCCACTGTTGCTACTAATCCACTGTTATTAGTAACCCCTGTTGTACATTTATCCACTGATAACCCCCCTATCCGCTGCTCTTTAGCCCACTGATCATTTATCCATATCAATACCCTCCCGATAACCTGATCCTTGACCCCAAGGATCAAAATTTGGAAATTTCTGCATCATCAACTTAGCATCTTCCCAAGTTGCATCTTCCACCCCCACATGCTTCCATTTAATCAGCCATTGCACCAACATTCTATTGAATTTTTTAAGAACCCTAGTGTCCACTACACTCTCAGGTTCCCTAACAGTGGTTTGCAGCACTTCTTCATTAACCACCGCTGTTGAAGTAGGCTCAGGACCATAATACTTTTTTAGCAATGATACGTGTACTGTAGGATGAATAGCAGACCCAGCTGGTAACTGCAACGTGTACGCTACTTCCCCTACTTTAGACAATATCAAATATGGTCCAAAATATTTGGCTGTCAACTTTTGATTGAGCCGCTGAGTCACTGACTGCTGTCGGTATTGTTGTAACTTCAAATATACCCAGTCTCCTATTTGAAAACTCCTTTCCGTTCGATGAGCATCAGCCAACTGTTTCATGCGTTGTTGAGACTTCCTCAAATTTTCTTTCAAAATATTAATCACCTCCTCCCTAATTACCAAACTTCTATCCACTGCTTCATTGTTACTTTCTCCCGGTAAATATGGTAAATGTATAGGTGGAGGCTGACCATAGATGACCTCAAATGGAGTGCACCTGATAGCTGACTGATAAGTGGTATTATACCAATATTCTGCCAAGGGTAACCAATTAGCCCACTCATGAGGTTTTTCAAAACACATGCACCTCAAATAACCCTCCAAGCATCTGTTCAGTACCTCCGTTTGACCATCTGTTTGGGGATGGTATGAACTAGACATCTTCTGCTCTACCCCTTGCAGTATCATCAGTTCCTTCCAAAAATTGCTAATGAACACCTTATCTCGGTCAGATATAATTGATTTAGGAGGGCCATGTAACCGATATACGTGATCCAAATATAGCTGAGCCACATCAACTACAGTAAAAAGGATGATGTAAAGCAATAAAATGAGCACCCTTGCTTAACCTATCCACCACCACCAAAATAACATCTTTACCCTTGGATTTAGGCAACCCTTCAACAAAATCCATCGCTATATCTTCCCATACCCCTTGAGGAATTGGGAGAGGTTGTAACATCCCAGGATAAGCCACTGTTTCTGACTTACACTGTTGACAAACTATACAATTCTTAACATAAGCTTTCACCTCTTTGTGCAGCTTTGGCCAATAAAACAATCTAGCAATTCTGCTAGTAGTAGCATGAATGCCAGAATGCCCTCCTTGTACTGAAGCATGCATCCACTGCAAGATTTGCTCCCTTAAAGTTGTAGAATTACTAACGACCAACTTACCCTTTCTTCGTAATTCTCCATTAGACCAGCTATAATGACAATGAGACATAGGATTCTGTTGCAGATCTTGAATGATTTTTAATAAATCTCCATCATTAGACCATCCTTCTTTAATGGCTGCCCATATGTCTGTATGAACAGATGATGCTGCTAACTGCAACACTTCCCCATGAGTCACCCTCGATAATGCATCAGCCACTTTATTGTCTACACCTTTCTTGTACATAATCTCAAAGTTGAATCCCATCAATTTAGATAACCATCTCTGCTGGAAAGGTGTGGAAATCTTACTATCCAACAAATATTTAAGGCTATGTTGGTCTGTCTTGATCACAAAATGAGCATGAGCCAAATATGGTTGCCATTTTTGGACAGCATATATGATGGCCAACAATTCTCTCTCATAAGTGGACAAAGACATATGTCTTGGAGACAGGGCCTTACTGATATAAGCGATAGGATGACCCTTTTGCATTAGAACAACACCTATTCCGAACCCTGATGCATCTGTTTCCACCACAAATGTTTCTTTAAAATCTGGTAACGCCAATACAGGAGGTTGACTCATACCCTCCTTCAAATGTTCAAAAGCATGTTGAGCATCCGAAGACCATTGAAAGGAGTCTTTTTTAAGCAATTGAGTTAAGGGTTTGGTGATGCTACCACACCCTTTCACAAATCTTCTATAATAACCAGTGAGTCCCAAAAATCCCCTCAATTCTTTGATGTTGGTGGGTACAGGCCATTGTTGTATTGCAGATACTTTTGCTGGATCAGTTGCCACTCCTTGTTGAGATATTATATGACCCAAATACTCCAGTTTAGTGGCTCCAAATTCACACTTGCTTCTTTTGGCTACCAACTGATGTTGCCTTAACACCACTAGGACATCTTTTAAATGAGATAAATGAGTATCCCAACAAGGACTATACACCAATATATCATCAAAGAAAACCAATACATATTTCCTCAGATACTGTTTAAAAACCTGATTCATTAAACCTTGAAAGGTAGATGGTGCATTAGTCAGCCCAAAAGGCATGACCAAAAACTCAAAATGACCATTATGAGTTTTAAATGCTATTTTATGGATGTCTGCATCATCCATTCTGATCTGATGGTACCCAGATTTGAGATCCAATTTAGAGAAAAATTTTGTTTCGTATAATTCATCCATCAAATCTTCCACCAATGGAATAAGAAACCTGTCAGGAATTGTAGCCTGATTCAGTTTCCTATAATCTATACACATCCTCCATGTACCATCTTTTTTCTTGACTAGAACCACTGGCGAGGCAAAAGAACTGGTACTGGACCGAATTACCCCTTGTTCTAACAAATCATTAGTCATTTTTTCTATCACATCCTTTTGCACCACAGGATATCTATAAGGCCTTAAATTCACCCCATCAGTTCCTTGTTTCAATGGAATTCTGTGATCATATTGGCCCCTAGATGGTGGTAAAGACTTTAAGTCTTGGAAGACATCCTTGAAATCCTCTAACAGCTTCTGTAACTGCTGCTGTTGTTCCTTGGATTGCTGAGTTTTCTGCAGTACCATTGAAGTATTTGTACTATACCCTTCAATGGCACATACCTGCACCATAGACAATTCAGCTCTCTGTAACTCCATTTTCTTCAAGCTACCCTTAGTAATTTGAGAAAATTTCCTCCCATATTGCCCCCTCAAAACTACTTTCTGACCATTGAACTTGAAAGCAATGGTTCTATCATTATAATTCATCTTGATGCTTCCTAAGGTTGTAAACCATTGAACCCCCAAAACCAAATCACAACCCCCCAAGGGCATTACATACACATTCGCTGTGAATTGAATTCCTTGCATGATCCAAGAAAATCCTTTCACCATTTGATCACAAATTTCTTCATGACCATTTGCCACTTTTACTAACACAGCTGGGCCCTTAACCATCTTACACCCCAATTGTTTGGCTAATGCAATATCCAGAAAATTATGTGAACTTCCAGTATCCATTAACAATTGTAATTCATGTTTTCCATAATGACCCGTAACCCTAATGGACTTATACCTGTCATTTCCTTCCACTGCATTAACTGAGATTTGAGCACACTCCATTACTACTTCCTCCTCTCCCCCTTCAACCTCTTCTTCTACCCATTCAACCTCTATGTGATACAGCCGAGGTCTCCTGTTACCCTTGCATATATGTTCTTGTGAATACTTCTCATCACAGTTGAAACACAAGCCCTTAGACCTTCTTTCATCCATTTCACCTTTGGTCAAGGTCTTCCTAATCACATTCCTTTTTGAGTCAAAACCCGCTGACTTACTAAAGGAAACTGGTTGCTTATTGTTACTTGGGTTAGGTAAAATGGGTGATTTGAACCCAACTCTTCCCCTCTTAGCCTTGATAGTGGCCTCTTGCAGTTTAGCCAAACAGAAGGCTTCTTGAATATTCTTAGGGTTAAACATTCTTACCTGCAATTGTATCTCCTCTTCTAACCCCGCCATGAAACAACTCAGAGCATACTCTATTGGCAGTTGAAGTCTGCTGATAATGGCATCAAACTTGTCATGATACTCTTGAACAGAAGTAGTTTGTTTCAAGTTCTTCAGATCAGTCATAGGATCATCAAACAACTTCCCAAATCTGACCTTCAAGGCTTCTACCAATTCCACCCAAGTCAAAACTTCACCTTCAATTCTTTGACCAGTAAAAGATTGATACCATTGTAATGCTTTTTCCTCAAAATGAATGGCTGCCAATCTGACCTTTGTTTCATCCGACACTCTATCCAACTGAAAGAATTGTTCCAGCTTAAACAACCATGAAGTTAGATCATCACCTTTAAACCGAGGAAATTCAATCTTGGTCAATCTTGCGGAAAAATTGAATCCTTCTCCATCATTCTGCAACTCTTGTCTTTGATGGTTTCTCGCATTGCCTTGATTGTTGACCATTTGAGTCAACTGTAAAGATAATCCTGTCACCATATTTCTCATTTCTTCCAATGCTTTCGTGTTCTCATCGATTCTGCTATTCATCTGCTGGCTGCTTTCAGCATCATCAGCATCATTATGACCATGTCTCTTCGTCATTTTGATTTAGGAAATTGATCTGAACAAAGATCAATGGAAATTGAATTGAACGGACGTCAAATGAAGGAATTCAACCGAAACAATGATTGAATTCAGAATTTGAAATTGAACGCTGCACTTTTCCCCAATTGGCTGAATTAGGGTTCGTGTTTGAATTGAATCAAGAGTGTCCAAGGATAGACAGCTCTGATACCAATGATAAGGATTGAAATTGAATGAACTTGAGATTGATTAACAATGGTCAAGTTCTATTGACGCTCAGGAAACTCAATGATTGAATAAGCTCCGAAAGTACGTTAATGGTGGTTAACAGAGAATTTAGGAGGGAAACTGATTATTATTTCACAAGATACCCTATACTATTACAACTGTTACTATTTATAATCCCACCCTAACAACCCTACAACTGACAGCTAACAATCTTTGTAACAACTGTTCAACTAACTAACAACCCCTGTTGTAACCACCCACTACTAACAACCCCTGCTGCTAACCTCTGTTACTAATACCCTCTGTTACTGATCCACTATTGCTACTAATCCACTGTTATTAGTAACCCCTGTTGTACATTTATCCACTGATAACCCCCCTATCCGCTGCTCTTTAGCCCACTGATCATTTATCCATATCAATAAGCTAGAGAGAGAGTGTAGAGAGAGAAAGTTCCGGTGAGCTTTGTATTTGTCGAATCTTGTACCGAAACTTTGTCGAAATCAATACACGTAACCGTTAATCGTTGATATCCTTGCGTATTGTTCATTCTCTCGCTCGGTTTGTGTCGCAACGAGGATTCCACACTCGTTACGGCACCCGAAACAAGAAATCATCTAAGTCCCACGATCCGTATCGGGACCTACAAGTGGTATCAGAGCCTAAGGCTCGATTTCTTGTTGAAAACCGAGTTTTCGGTGAGGTTTTTGAGCATTTTTTATAAGTTTATTGAACAAAATCTCAAAACCCAGTTTTTCGGATTAAAATACGGTTTAAAACTCAGAAATTTGACGTTTTCGGTTGATGTTTTTCGGTTGAAACTTGTTAAAAGGGCTGGAGATAATCGAAAATATCTTCTTGTTGTTGAGTTTTGAAGTTTAAAACCAATTCACCATTGTTTCCGGCGAACAAGCTTACCGGAAAAGTCACCGGAGTGTTTTTCGTATGGATAAGATTTCACCTGCTTTCACCAGATCTGGATAACATCTCACCTACCGTTCTGCGAAGAACCCTCTTCTACGAAAAACCAATCTGCGAATTTTCAGTTTGGCAAAGAACCCATGTTTCACGAAGATTGAGTTTTTAGTCCAGATCCTTTTCACACAAAGGCATTCACAAAAAAAAAGTTAATAATAATAATAATAATAAAAAATAAAAACTGTGTTTGTCTCATTCCCACGAAAAAAAACCTGACATTATTAGTGGACCAAATTGTTATCATTCTTCGTGGACTTGAATTGAAAATTGGGCCTATTACTCGTTCATTATCTTTTGTGGACTGGGCTCGGTAGATAGTGGGTTTTTGATAGTTATATGCTTTTCATGGGCTTGGGCTCAGGCATTTAATTCATCCAGTCCATCTTTCGTGAACTTTACACAAGCCAAAATTCTTCTTGAACAATCTTTCTTTCACAACCTTCGTCGTTAACTTTTGCAATGAATTAACAATATGGCTTTAGTCAACAGGTCTTTCATGAAGAGTGATTGCATGTTATAGTCTTTTGAGAGTTTCAATTTGAGAAACACTTCTTCGTCACTTACATGCAAGGATCAATTTATATTCTTAAGTGACATCTTTTTCACAAAAGAATCACATGTGTTTTTCGTAAACAACATTTTTTGTGAACTTGTAATATTGGGCCAACATTACTAATACTCTTTCTATTTTTATGGGCATATACGAAGAATTAATGGCAAGAAATTCGTGGGCCTTTTTTTAATTGATTGATTGTTATTCGTTGGAGTTGGGCTTAGGCAATTAACAACAGGCCCAAGTAATTATCTCGTGGACTTAAGAATTTTCGTGAGATTTAATATTTGGGCTTAGATCACTTTTTCGTGAGATTATATTGTTCGTGAACAATTTTTCGTGAATATCATTCTTTGTGAATATTGGTTCTTTCACAGTTGGTTCACAGTTGTCTTTTAATTTGGTTATTTACAATTCATCATGAGTACACACCTTTGGTGGTCAAGCATTTTAGGGTCTCAATCATCATATGATCCTTCTCATCAAAGTACATCGAAAATGACAACAGATATGTATGGTCATTGGATACCAGATCCTAATGTAGATATGTATACGAGTAAAGGTTCAGGTCCAGTCCCTTCATGGGCTCAGTCTCCCACACCCACACCCTCGTCCTCACCCATTCCAACGCAAAAGGGTTCAGTGCCATCTTGGCTTCAGTCTCCCACACCGTCAAGTAACTCTTCACCATCAAAAGTCAATCTATGGGATAAATCTACTGTCGATTGTGACCCGACAGTTCAGTTGGAGAACAGTGGTCAAACAAGAATGGCGTTTTATGCTGAAATTGTCAAGAATGTTAGCGATGGTGGGTCCTCGGGAAATGACGACAGTTCTGAACATGGCAATAGTTCAGTTGAAGATGTTACAAGTTCAAGTTCAAGCGAGGAGAGATCTGAATATCAATCATCGAGGGAGGTTGTTGATTCTGAGGCAAATGAGTCACTATCTGAGAGCGAATCCAGTCAGGTATGTGTCGATAAACCAAGTTCTGATAGGTGTGATAATTGTGTTGAGTTAAATGCTAAATTGTTTGATTTGCAAAGCAAATTGTCGGATTTGCAAAGCAAATATGACGATTTGCAAAGCAAGTACGACGTGACATTTATCCACAATCAAAGTTTGATCGTGGATCTTTCAAAATGCACAGAGGCCAATATGTTTCACAAAAATCATGAAAATGAAATTAAAAATATAATTGACACATTGAAGGAAGATAAGTCCGAGCTAACAAAAATGGTTTCAAGAAAACAAACTGCAATAAACAATTGCATCAATAGGCTCGAGGAAACACAAAAAGAATTGGCATGTGTTAAGTGTGAAAGTGAGGCGATCCAGCTTAAGTTAGATAGTTATTCAAGCTCGAGGTATGTGCTGGATCACATCATTGACATACAGAAAAAGAAAGAAGATGTCACGTGCATTGGATATAAGAAGTTTCCTCCACCTATTAGACACAATTATACCGCTATGCCTGGTGAGGAGAATAAGCCTCACTTTGAGCCATCAGTTCCATTAGACGTCGAGGAATTTATAGCTGGGCTCGGTTACCAAAAGGAAGTATCATCAGATTCAGATGCGTCAGCAGATACGAAAGTATCAACTGCTGAACAAAATCAGGATCCTCCAGTCATTGTTGAGGATGCTAATTCTTCAGATGATGAATCCGACGAGACTAACTCAGTAAAGTCTGATGCGGTTATCAAAGAAGAGGACATACCTCTCGAGAATCATATTCTATGTGATCCTCCCACAAAACCTGGTAAGACTGTTCTGGTTGAGTCCACGTCTGCGCAAGAGTGAGAATTGTGAAAGCGTGAATTTGCTTTACACGTTGATTGGATCTGATAAAATATATTCAGATAAGGATTTCCCAATCAAGAATGTTAATCAATCCTTGATTGATAAAGTTTTTGAAGATTCTACTAGTAAGTTTTTGGGAAAGTCGAGCCTAGAAGTTGTAGTAACTCAGTGTCCTCCTATCCTAAAATCCAAAGTTAGAAAGAAATATGGGAATCAAAAATTGCAACCACAACACAATCAACGAAAGCAAGGTCACTTTCACCAAGGAAAGGGAAAAGGCAAACAAAGCCAAAACAAGAAGAAGGTTCAGAAGGTGAACTTCGTGAAATCCCGAGGGACTGATAAAATTGAATCTTTTGAAAACAAATCCAACACAGATTTTGTTATGCATAAGAAAATTTTGAAAAGAAACAGTCAAAACAACTACACACAATACACAAACTGTTGTGATGTAGGACCAAGTACCTCAATCCATTTTCAAGCGCTGTCCTTTATGTTTAAAATTGATGAGTTTTGTCCTTTATGTTTTCATATCATACACGTTTTGTCCTTTAGGCCTAACCCAGTTAGTTTTTCAGTTAAATTTGGTCATATGCTTTGCACATGAGGGCATTTCGGTCAACTCAAAGGTAACTTCAACGTTAGATTTACAACTCAAAGCTTCTGCAACCTTTGAATTGACAAAAATGCCCTCATGTGTAAAGCACATGACCAAATTTAACTGAAAAACTAACTGGGTTAGGCCTAAAGGACAAAACGTGTATGATATGAAAACATAAAGGACAAAACTCGTCAATTTTGAACATAAAGGACAGCCCCTGAAAATGAGTATAAAGATAAAGGACAAGAAATTCACTCTTTTTATAATTACTCAAAATGTCAAATCTTCTCTTAGACCACCCGTAGTGGGGCAGTATTTTAAAAAAAAAATTGAAAAAAACGCCGTAAAACGCCCCCCCCCCCCATTACACTAGGCGTTTTTTTTTGAAAAAAAAAATGTTGTTGGCGTTTTAAATAAAACGCTGAATTTGCATAGGGGCGAGAGACATGACCGTTGCCAACGGTCAATTGTTTATTTATTTATTTATTTTTAATTCCAAAATTTACCCACTATATAAATATCACTCACTTTCTCCTACTTTTTTATAAAAAAAACTCACACTTTCTCTCCTACTTGTTTTATATTTTATACAAACATGCATCCATACCGACCCCCCTTTGGTGTCCCCGCATGACCCATGAACCCGAACACAACCAAACCGCAACACACGTTTAACCTTCAAGAAATGGACCCGAGCATGTTAACGTACGTGGCTTACTTGAGTGGCGCCACTCCGTTCGTGCCTCCCACCTTCGGCTATGGTCAAGCTGGCGGGTCGCAACCGTCACAACAACAGGCCGAATCCGAACCCGATGTCGATGTCGTGCCGGAGACGCAAGGCGAACCGGTGCAAGAGAAATTGAAACGCGGCAGAAGGTCGCATAAGAAGAAGGAAAAGGACGAACCTCGACGTACAAAAACTCACCTTAAATGGACGAAGGACGAGGAATTCACGTTGACTCGGGCGTGGCTCAACATTTCGGAGGACCACGAAACTGGTAACTTTTATATTTTTTTTTACTTATTTTTTACTTATATTTGTACTTTTATTTTTAACATACAACTTATATTTTTAATTTTATTTTTTAAATTTGTAGCAAACTTTCAAATGGGCCCCGTTTTTTGGGATAGGGTTCGTGCACTCTTATATAGCACGTGGGATCAAGGCGAACATCGGGACAAAGATTCCATTTCTAGCAAATGGACCGACATCAACAACAAGTGTCATGCGTTCCAAGAAGTGTACCAACGTAACTTCGATAATCGCGCGAGCGGTGAAGCTGACGTCGGGTTTTAACGAGGACTTTGGACGAGTTCGAGAAAACGAAATGCCCTTTCGCGTACTATAAGTGTTGGGATCTACTACGAAAAAAGTCCAAAGTGGGCGCTAGTAGGTACCATGACGTCTAGTAGTAGACGTCGAGCTAAACGGTCAAAAACATCATCCTCCGTTGGCCCTGAAACACCGACATCGGATGCCCGCAATGTCGATCTAAATGAGGTGGTGGACGTTGACGAGGAACTTGAAGAAGAGTTGACCCGACCGCCCGGTAGAAGAAAGGATAAGCGAACCGGGAAAAAAACGGTCGAGTCCTCTTCCGATCTCGAGTTAAAGGAAGATTTCGAGGAGATGAACCGTCGTCTCCAAGACATTCGCGACCTCGGCCACCAACGTTATGAGATTATGAAAGAACGAGTGGCCGAAACCAAAAAGTTTAACGAGATGCAAGAGGCGAGGCAAATGGAAAAGGACATTGAGTTTTTGTCCAAACCTATCGACCACCTCCAAGGCGATGCGTTAATCCTTGCGCTAATGCATCCCCAAAAAATTCGAAAAAAATATGGACTCTAGATCATCTTCTTTTTTTTTAACTTTATTTTTTTCGGTTTTTTTATTTTCTGTTTTTTTTTATTTCAAGTAGTGTAATTTTTATTTTAAATTAATGAAGTTTTTTATGTTTTAAATTAAAAAAATAATAATTGTGAAATGATTGCATGGGCGTTATTGGAATAATGCCCCACTACGCCACTTTTAGAATAATGCCCCATACGGACTGGACTGCGACGTAACCCACTGGTCTTACTCTCTCTCCTTTCTTCTAAACCAGATCTCCCCATCTCATCTTTCAAAACCTAAAACCCTCATCAGCAGTGACATCCCTTTCTTCTTTTGTCAACCTTTGTTTTAAAATCTTAAAAGCTTCTTCTTGTCTAGGTCCCCATTCAAACTTAACTGCTTTACAGGTTAACTTAGTCAAGGGTACAACTATCTTAGAAAAATCCTTGATAAATTGTCTGTAGTATCCAGCTAAGCCTAGAAAGCTTCTAATTTCCATAGCTGTCTGCGGAACCTTCCATTTGGTGATTGCTTCTATTTTAGAAGGATCTACGTGAATACCTTCGTGATTCACCATATGCCCTAAAAATTGCACTTCTTGTAGCCAGAATTCACACTTCGAGAATTTGGCGTAAAGCTTTTCCTTTCTTAACAAAGTTAAGAGTACATGCAGGTGCTCACAATGTTCTTCCTGACTTTTGGAATAAATAAGTATATCGTCAATGAAGACAATTACGAATTTATCCAAGTATGGTTTACAAATCCGATTCATCATGTCCATGAATGCTGCAGGAGCATTTGTTAGTCCGAAGGGCATGACTGTAAACTCATAATGACCATACCTAGTTCGGAAAGCAGTTTTAGGTATGTCTTCCTCTTGTATTTTCAATTGATGGTATCCGGAGCGTAGATCTATCTTAGAAAAATACCTAGCTCCCTGGAGTTGATAAAAAAGATCATCGATCCTAGGTAATGGATATCAATTCTTAATTGTAACCTTATTCAGTTCCCTATAATCGATACACATTCTCATCGATCCATCTTTCTTTTTCACAAACAACACTGGTGCTCCCCAAGGGGATGTACTAGGTTGTATAAATCCTTTGCTTAGTAATTCATCTAACTGCTTTTTCAATTCTAGCATTTCAGTGGGTGCTAGCCGGTAAGGTGCTTTGGCTATTGGTGTAGTTCCAGGAATTAGATGAGTCCTAAACTTTACTTCCCTATCGGGTGGTAACCTAGGTAATTCTTCTGGGAATACATCGGAGTATTTTGAGACTACTGGGATTTCCTTAAGTTCCTTACTTTTTGTGTTAATGATTACTGAAATCATATACACTACTTCTTGTTTTCTTGAATAACTAGCCAACTTCATTATTGAAATGAATTTCAGTGGCTTTCGAGGTTTATCTCCTGTGATTGAAATTACTTCCCCTGTAGGTGTATGGATTTCTACGGAATTTTTTATCACAGAGAATTCTAGCATGGTTGGCTACTAACCAATCCATTCCTAACACTACATCGAATCCGACTAACTTCATAGGTAACAGGTTTGCGGAAAACTTATGACCTAATAGTTCTATCTTTCCTTCTTGCAAGACCTTATCTATTTTAACAGAATTTCCATCTGCCGTTTCGACTGTAAAAATCTGCCTAAGATTGGTCAGTGTTAATTTGAGAGCTTGGCAGAATGAAGTATTGATAAAACTTTGGTTTGCACCAGAGTCAAATAATACTTTTGCATACACGTTGTGAATTAGGAATGTACCAGCTATCACATCGGGAATGAGTTCTGCTTCTTAAGTGGTTAGCTGGAATGCTCTGGTATTCTTTTTAGGAGTTCCGTCGGTCGTCTTAGCTTTGTTGTCTGTTGGTTTGACCAGTTTTTGACATTCGGTTCTGAAATGCCCGGTTTCTCCACAGTTATAGCAGATCCTGGTCTTTTTCCTACAATCTTCCTCACGATGTCCTATAGCTTTGCAAAAGTTACAGGTTTCATTACATTTTCCAAAATGTTTCTTTCTGCAATTCCTGCAGAAAGGCGGAGTGGAAGATTGCCCGATTCCCCTCTTCTTGAACCTGTTATTATTACCCATACGAAATCCTTGGGTAATTCTCTGAGCCAATTCCTTCTTCCGATTTTCTTCTTTTGTTCGTACCAGTTCGTCAGTTAGGGTGTTAGCTAGTTCCACCGCATCGTCTATAGTGCGAGGTCTCGCAGCTTTAACGATATTACAGATTTCGCCAATCAATCCCCAAATATAACGGGAAATAAGCACCGGTTCTGGCGAAGCCAGGGTTGGTACTACTCTCGCATATTCGAAGAATGTTGAAGTATATCCTCGACCGTCTACACCTACCATACGATGGCCTAGGAAATTATTTGCCATTTGTTCCTTTTCATACTCAGGACAGAATTTTCTTTCCATTAGCTGTTTAAATTCTTCCCAATTCATGGCATAAGCCATATTTCTTCCTTTGGCTTGAAGTATCGTTTTCCACCATTCTAGCGCCCCTTCTTTAAAAAGATGCGAAGCATACATAACCTTGTCTTCTTCAGCACATTTACTTATCATAATTACTGCTTCGGTTTTCTCTAACCAACGCAGTGTCGCAGTCGCCCCTTCATTGCCTGCAAATTCAGCTGGTTTACAAGCAAGAACTTCTTTATAAGTGCAACCAGGCGTTGCAGCTTTCATTTTCTTAGAGAGTGGGGCCTGCCGTGGATCGTTATCGTGATTATTATGATTGCCGCCCTTGTTTATGCTATTACTGCAGTTATCTTCCTGAGTACGTTTACTAGGAATAATTTGTTGAGGTTCAGCAGGTTTCTGGGCAGCAGCCAGGATTGCTGGAATAGCATTGGCTATCCCTTGAGCAACGATATTTTCGATATCTTGCCTGGTCATGAATTGATTTTCCTGATTTTGCTCAGATTGATTTACTTCATTAACTGGTTCATTACCAATGTTTTCCATCTGGTAATTTATTATAGGTATAAATTATTAGTGTCAAATAATCGATAATTTTAAATATAACAAATCAATTGCACATAATCACACAAACTTTTACAACACACGTATAGTCAAAATTGTCGATTTCTCGACTTCCATTTTTATAGATTACATTAGGCATCCATACACACTGTTATTTTACAACGTTTTATTTCTATTTTACAAGATTGTTATTATTATTATTATATACTATTACCACACCTCCTCCTGCTATCCCTGTTAGCTGGCAAGTTAGTAACAGCGTTCCCTCTCGTCGTACTTCCAGGAGATTTGTTCTCCCATTTCCCGGATCCTATTCCCTGTACCTATCAGCTCCTCGCCAAAATGGCGGAGTTCGGCTAGGTTCTCATTACTCATTGGTGGGTTTGGTATAGGTTCTGGGTCGAACTGAGGGAAAAAGGTATAAGGATTATTAAGAAGGTTTTGAAACTGCCAGTCGTTAGTCCACCACTCGTCCATTTCTCCTAAAGGTTGGGTGTGAATTAGAGGGTCTGGAATAGCTGGTTCCAAATTCATTGGAAGTTGGGTTTCAGCAGGATAAGGGTAAAGATTGTTGGTGATAGGTCTAATGATATCACAGCTTGCCAGTAGATGATCTAATTCCTCTTGAAATGGAAATTCTTCAGTTTGCTTAGAACTTTCCCCGATTTCTATTCCCGTTTGCCTAGAATTTTCCCTGATTTCTATCCTGCTGGCCTAGAACTCTATCCGATCTCGATCCCCTTTCCTTTATCCATAAGATTTTCTATTTTGGGAATTTTCCTAGTTGCTGGTTTCCTCCTGCGTACTTTCCTCCATCCTACATATCTTTTTCTTTTCTTAGGCTTTGATTTCTCCGGAGGTGGAGCTTGAAATTCCATAGGTTCCTCCAAATCAGCAATGTAACCAGTATAGTCGTTGGAAACTTCTATTGGTACAGGATAGAGATTGAGATTCTGAAGGGCTTCAGATAACTCATTCATGCTGTTTAGCATATATGCAAAATGCTAAGTTAAAATTTTTGTAACAAAATTTTACCGATAAACATTTAAGTATTATTGCGTACCGTGTAACTAATTTTAATACAAAGGACAACTGAAAATTAAAACATACTAGGGTTTATTGTAACTTATTTATTTACTGGGTAAACTTTTCTTTTAGAGCTTCTGGTTGGTAGGTAATATAGGTGCTAATACTGGTTCAGGGTACTGATAGTTTTTAAAGGTTGGTATTTACTGCCACCGTAGCTAACATATAAAGATCTGCCTATTTTTCATCTAATTTGTCTTCCCAAGGTGGATTATTGCCTATTTTCTGGGTTTCCTGATTAACCCTCACTTCCTTTGGTTGTGATTTCTTTCCTTTCTCCTGACTTTTCCTAATAATCAAACTTCTTTTATTGGGAGAATTGGCTTCTCAAACTGTGCTTTACAAACAAATATTCCTTCATCCATATCTGCTGGGTATTTTGAGGAAGTTCCTTTTTCTTTAGGTGAAGTATCTAATTTATGATAGATAGCCTGAAAGTCTTTGTTTACCCATACTGTAACTAACAAATAGTCAGTTAATAAAACACATAATCACAGAATGGCAATCAGTAAAATTAAGTATTTTGCTGAATACTTAATTAGCTTAACTCAATGGCTCTGATACCACCTTTTTCCTGTCACGCCCCTAGTCCCGGTTTGACCCGGTCAAGAGCCGCGGGACAGGAACCCCGTGGTATTTAATTTAGGCGACAGCGGAAGTCTTTAATACATGATCTTTTAATACTAAAAATGCCCGTTTACTTTATTACATAATTTAGGGATAAAACCCTGTAATTTACAGGGAAATCTTTATTTTACATTACATGTTTCTTTATTTATTTATATTGAGCCACTTCCTTAAGCTTGTAGTGCTTCAGGGCACTTTTCCTGGATCACATCAGATCACCTGAAACATATTTGAAAAAGGTTTTGTCAACGGGGAAATACTGAGTGAATCATTCTTTTTGTCTAAAACGATGCAGTGTTATAATTTACAGTATTAAGAGCGATTACAATGTTTCTACATGTCAACCATATACCCACGGTATTTGTCACTCGACCACCCATTGGCTATCTTGTTATCCAATGGTGTCTGTGACTATGGTCATGTCACCCCTTGGCTAACCCGTTGTCCAATGGTGACGGATAACAAGTAATGTATACAAAACCCCACATACCGGCTGTAATGAAGACTACAAAGACTTAATCCCTATAATTATAACTTTGAAAACAAACATGATTTTGAAAGCAAGTTTGGTAAAAAGAGAATGACTCACATTGCAGATTTATGCGGGCGGAGTTTAGTCTACTGATTAGCCTGTTAACCTAATTTAAATAACAATGCACACGAACTGGGTTAGTAACTAATACAACATTTACGACAATTCACGAGTTTAAACCCTCACAACAAATGACAAAGTGCGATACTTAAACATCCATCGAATTAACGACGAATGACAAAGTATAAACCCAATTTGAGCAGCACTTAAACATTCGTTGAATAGTTTTAATCGATCGGGCGTTGAATCGTAATAGCGATCGAGTTATTACCCTGTTTATCGCGACAGCGTTTAGTGATTCGTGTGTGTTTGTAGTATTTGGACTATATCTCAGCGTATAATTGGAATTTAAACGTCGAACTAACGCAGAATTTCAAGTGCCAACCCCCTCTATTTATATCTGAAAAATGGGTTCCCCCGCGTGTCGCGACAGGGACCACTGGTCCTGTCGCGTGTCGCGACGGGTCCACTGGTCCTGTCGCGTGTCGCGACGGGTCCACTTCTAGCATAGGGTTGATTCGTGTGTTTGTAGCCTGGGTGAGTCAGCGAATCAACGAATTTCTCATTCTACAACGAATTGTGAAGGTAATCGTTAATTAGGGGGTATCCCCCTTGAGTTTTAGGGGCCCTGATCCTGATTCTGATTGTTCTGAAAATTTTAGGGTTTATGCAGGATTACTTGGGTTTCTCAATTAGGGTTTCCTTATTGGACAATTAACATAATAAGTAATAATTATAGTGAGAATTGTTACAGTTTGGCATCGGGTTTTACCCTCAAATACGGGTACCGTACCAGTACTGACCGGTACCGAACCGTACCGTGCCAGGTATATTCGGTACCGGTACCCACTTTTGTGAATTTTCGGTAGCGGTATTTTCGGTACTGGTTGGTACCGAGCTCATCAAATCCTGTAGCAACGTAGCAACGCATGTAATTGCACCGTTTATATTACTTTTCATACACAACCCAATGAATAGTAACATCATCAAGGGGATGAGTAAATGGTATGGGGTACCAATACTGATATCAAATTTACCAAACGGGTATATTTTCGATACCGAATGGTACCGACTTTTGACATTTTCGGTATCGGTTCGGCACCGGTATTCACCAGTTTTTACCCTCAAATACCGGTATCGTACCAGTACTGACCGGTACTGAACCGTACCGTACCAGGTATATTCGGTACCGGTACCCACTTTTGAGGATTTTTGGTGACGGTATTTTTGGTAACGGTATTTTCGGTACCGGTTGGTAACGAGCTCATCAAATCCTGTACCAACATAACAAGTATTGCACCGTTTAGATTACTTTTCATACACACTATAAGTAAACTGTATTTCGTTTGAATGAGGTTTTATATACACAACTTATTTTTTTTTATTTTTTTGTCTTTTTTCTATAATGAATGAATTGTAGAAGGTAAAATTAACTTTGATGTTTAGATTATTGATGAACAAATCATATCAAATCCTGTAATCAAACCGGTATCGTATTGGTACCAAATTTACTATACCAATCACTTTCGGTACCAATTTTGTACCCACCTTTTGGATTGTTCAGAATCGCTACTTTCGGTTCGACACCAGTCTAGCACCATACTTGTATTTACTGATTTTTACCTTCAAATACCATACTGTATGGTATCGAGCATTTTCGGTGCCGGTACCTAATTTCGATGATTTTCCAAATCGGTACTTTCGGTGCCGTTACCGGTACCGAGCTCATCTATATTTTAACGTGTTAGCACCGTAATAACTGAACTGAAAACAACCGAATTTCCAACATGTAGGACGTGTGGGTCCTATTATTATATATTAGATTATTTAAATCACTTTTTTAGGACGAAGTGACTATCGTTATCACGTCATTTTTATTTATGTTTTGATATTTGGTATCTGTTTACCGTTACCGACACGCGTTTTGCAGACATTAGGTCTCCGCCGCAACGCGTAGATGGAAAATCAACTAGTTAGTTTAAAAAAACCGATTTTTTTCTTTTAAATATTTATAAAACTAAAAAACAAAAGAATAAACAGGTAAATCTCCAAAATTATTTTGGCATTCTAAGTATTATTTTTTAGGATATTACTTTTAGAGAAAAAAATTTTAGAGTACTAGAGAGAAAGCCCGTGCGATGCACGGCATGCATAATAGTTATGGTTTGTTCGTGGTAAGACGTCTGACACGGCCAGTGCATAACATGTAAGACAATACGCCTACAAAGGGAGGAAAAACGCATAAACTCTAGCACGCCTTCCTATCTTATTGGATAATACATAGACCAAACTTTAGCTAACGCATGCCACTGTCATCCCCAATCCCATCACCAGCCAACTGACCGCAGTGAAATAACGAAAAGAAACTATTAAAAATGGTATACTATGTTTACGTATATATGCATCGAAAAGTAGTACGGGTTTTCATTACTAACACTAAGTGCAGACAGTATACCTTTCATGTGGGTAACTGTCAAGTGTTTCTTCTGAATCCGAATATGCATAAGCAGGTCTGGGAAGGAAAAGCATGAAACATTTATGTAGAGAGTTATCCAAAAATAAATATGCACAATTACATTGTTTATGTAAGTCAATCAATTATAGTTGAAAGTTTTTTTGTTGCCTTTCCATTTATAACGACACCAAGTTTATTTTTTTCAAAACCCAACTTCTTCCCTTATATGTCTTTACACATTCGAAGTGATGCGTTCCCAAGTTTTTTTATTCCTATTTTTTTAATGTAGAACAATGCACTTTTATATTTACGAACTCAAGTTTCCGACTGTTGTAGCCTCCTAATTTTAAAATAGAGTAAACATATACCAGGTATGTAAATAACATTTCAGATCAAGTAGAAAGGTAAATAGCACATCTTTAATTAAAATGGTTTATTAAACAAGGCACGAATAAAGTGTAAGCCGATATATACCTTACGATCGCTTCAACGCGCTTACAACCATCCCCATCTAGCAGGACATTCTTGCAGTTGAAGGATTCAAAATGGCCATGATCATAATACGTACACGAATCAAGCTCGAGGGTCTGAGTGCTGCCCACAAGAGAGTGCAAACAATTCGGCAGTGTTGAAATGCTTCCATCAGCGTTCCTTACCATCACCGGAGTGAACTTATCCTGCTCCAATCCCATCAGCCAACACTCGGTCCAGTAGATCTTGTGGTGCTCACCTCTTCTTTGTTGAGGGGAGATCGTGAACCAATGTTTTCATTTTTACTATATAATACAATATATATAATATGAAATAAAACTCAGAACTAATGATCGATAATCTAAAATAAAAATATACTATTGATTAAATGCTTTCAGATCCACTTAAGATCGATGGCCTTCAGTATTATTAAAAACTGTGAGATTTAAGAAAAGGCGGGTCAGCCTAGCCCAACCAAACCCGTCATAAAAATTATACATTTTGACCATTTACGCAATCCACCTGACCGCCAATATATCCAACCCTAAGCCCATATCCAGAAGTTTAAAAAAACAATATATCACTTAATAAACATGTTTGTAGAAATGTAGAGAACCTGTTCGTCAGTAGTGATTCCAACAATATCCATAGCCCTTCTTGTCTTCATGTATTCCTCTACAATACTCACACCTTCTAACTCATACATACATCATGCTTTATCATAGTTCAGACCCACTTGAACTACCTCATGAACCTTCTTCCCTCCCTAACAATCAGACTAAATGTTTAAGATAAATGCAAAGATACCAAAACATCCCTAAGTATAAGCAAATTACCTTATTCTTAAAGCCATAGAAATATAATTGTAATTAGTATGAAAAAGAAAAGCAAGATTGAAACTCAAGAAGGCATAAAATATAAAACGAACACAATTTTCCCATTCTTGTCAATTCAGAAATTAATAGTCCCCGACATTATCAAAAAGTTACTTATTTACAACCATTGAATAAGTTAATTGAGTACGAGAGTTTGTATCACAAACCGTTTCAAAATTTGTATATCTTTCCTTCTTGATCTCTAAAGCTATATGAAAAATAACAGATAAAAAAATCAAAGCCATTATCAAGGACAAAAAATGAAACAGAACCCACATAGCATATCAAGTAAAATAACCGGAATCAAACTGTGTTACCATGTATCTACTTAGAGTAAATTGCCATTTTAGTCCATGAGTTTTGTCCAAATTTGTCATTTTAGTCAAAATAGTTTTTTTTGCCTCTGAGTCCCTGACTTTTCCCTTTTGTTGCCATTTTGATCACATACACTAACTCCATCCAAAAACTCCATCTTTAACCAGGGGTATTTTGGGGATTTTCATTTTAAATGTTTTCAATTGCCATTTTAATCCAATTCCAAAAAATCAAAAAAATTCCAAAAAATTCTAAAAAAATCATAAAAATTCTAAAAAATTCTAAAAAATCCAAAAAAATCCGTTTCGGCGCAAACCGTTTCGAACCCGAACCGTTTCGAGCTGAACCGTTTCGACGCGAACCGTTTCGACCCGTACCATTTCGACCCAAACCGTTTCGAGCTGAACCGTTTCGACGTGAACCGTTTCGACCCGTACCGTTTCGACCCGAACCGTTTCGACCCGTACCGTTTCGACCCGAACCATTTCGACGCGAACCGTTTCGACGCGAACCGTTTCGACCTGTACCGTTTCGACCCGAACCGTTTCGAGCTGAACCGACGCGAACCGTTTTGAGCTGAACCGTTTCGAGCTGAACCGTTTCGAACTAAACCGTTTCGACCCGAACCGTTTCGAGCTGAACCGTTTCGACGCGAACCGTTTCGACGCGAACCGTTTCGACCCGTACCGTTTCGAGCCGAACCGTTTCGAGCCGAACCGTTTCGAGCCGAACCGTTTCGAGCCGAACCGTTTCTAGCTGGACCGTTTCGAACTGAACCGTTTCGAGCTGAACCGTTTCGACCCGTACCGTTTCGACCCGAACCGTTTCGAGCTGAATCGTTTCGACGCGAACCGTGCCTCGAAACGGTACGGGTCGAAACGGTTCAGCTCGAAACGGTACGGGTCGAAACGGTTCGGTTCGAAACGGTACGGGTCGAAACGGTTCGCGTCGAAACGGTACGGGTCGAAACGGTTCGCGTCGAAACGGTTCAGCTCGAAACGGTTCGGTTCGAAACGGTTTAGCTCGAAACGGTTAGGTTCGAAATGGTTCAGCTAGAAACGGTTCGGTTCGAAATGGTTCAGCTCGAAACGGTTCGCGTCGAAACGGTTCATCTCGAAACGGTACGGGTCGAAACGGTTCGCGTCGAAACGGTTCAGTTCGAAACGGTTCGCGTCGAAACGGTTCAGCTCGAAACGGTACGGGTCGAAACGGTTCGCGTTGAAACGGTTCAGCTCGAAACGGTTCGGGTCGAAACGGTACGGGTCGAAACGGTTCGCGTCGAAACGGCTCAGCTCGAAACGGTACGGGTCGAAACGATTCGCGTCGAAACGGTTCAGCTCGAAACGGTTCGGGTTCGAAACGGTTCGCGCCGAAACGGATTTTTTGTATTTTTTTTTAGAATTCTTATGATTTTTTAGAATTTTTATTATTTTTTAGAATTTTTTGGAATTTTTTTGATTTTTTGGAATTGGATCAAAATGGCAATTGAAAACATTTAAAATGAAAATCTCCAAAATACCTCTGGTTAAAGATGGAGTTTTTGGATGGAGTTAGTGTATGTGATCAAAATGGCAACAAAAGGGAAAAGTCAGGGACCCAGAGGAAAAAAAAACTATTTGGACTAAAATGGCAAGTTTGGACAAAACTCAGGGACTAAAATGGCAATTTACTCATCTACTTATAATTCCATAAATATCAACTAATACTTGTACATCAACATTGGAAGAGCATCAATCGCATACTCGCATACAGAGGAAGAAGAATCGCACCTGATAATGCCGATACGCAGACCCAACTGCTTTCCATGGGGTAGTTCTTAACGGGGGTGGGGTGGAACCAGATGGGGGATTGAAGAGACGATTCTGGTGAGTTGAAATGTGAACCGCCGCTGGTTAAGATGTGGAAGCGTGTGTACTGGAAGAGAATGAGAGGGGTCACGATTGTCCCTCTGCCATGAGATGGAAAGGATTTAACTGGAAGGGAAGATGAAGTGGCGTGTCTTTAGTTGGCAGCGATTAGGTTTCTTCAAGAGCAGGGATGGAAAAGATTTTAATTTTGTTTATTTATGGCCCCTTGTTAATAGGCAATCACAACTTGAAAGACACAAATATATTTAAGAGTCTCATAATAAAAGTCGTAAAAAAGTTGATATAACTAAATTTTTAAGTATATATAGATTATTTTTAGAGAAAATGTCGTATCTTGTTATAGAAAAAGAACTGGTATATAAACCAACAATATAAAATCGGCGCACCCCCAAATCTTCCCTCCCTTTGATCTTGATAAACCCTACGAAGCTTATACCCTAAAATTCATTCATATTCCATAATCCAAATCTAAATATGTCAGACCATATACCCTTCGAAATCCAGTCGGAAATCATGAACTGGCTTCCTGTGCAATCGTTGCTTCGGTTCCGATTGGTCTGCAAATCATGGAGGTCTTTGATCGAGAGCTCTGATTTCGTTGCACATTATAGCAGCCAACAGCAACATCTGCTTGTAAGGTCTAAAAGTTTAGATGATTTTAAGGAAGAATATGTTTCATTTGTTGATGATGATAGCTTCCCCCAACACAAAGTTTGTGCGACTGTTCCCCCATTGCTTAACTACCTTGAATATCCTGTCTTAGTCGGCAGCTCTCACGGCTTGCTGTGTTTCCAACGTAATTATCCGCCCAGAGACATGGCTGTTATTTGGAATCCTAGTATTAGAAAAGCAGTTGCTGTCGTTGTGCCTCACGTGACATTTGGGGACCCATATCGAACTGCTCTAGGGTTTGGGGTTTGCCGTGAGACTATGGACCCTAAGATTGTCACAATCACACGTTCTGAAAGTTTAAACCCTTGGCAAGTTGAGGTCTTTACATTAACCACAATGACTTGGAGAAGTCCACATAGCACCATTAATCTCCTGAGTAAATCAATATCTTTTTTGAAGAAACCGGTAGTTGTAGATGGGTGTCTTTATTGGCTTGCTCGTCATAGTATTGCCGTGGAAGACGGTACATTTAAGGCTTATGGTTTGATTGTCTCATTTGATATGACAAGTGAAGAGTTTGGAGAAGTAAACCTTCCGGATAGATTAGCCCATGATTATCATAGTTATCATAGTTTGTCCATGTATAAGCTAAAGGAGTCCCTTGTTGTGATTGAACCAGATTTAGAGGCCAGTAAGCTAGTTTACCATGTATGGACGATGGAGGATGGTGTTCCAAAAACGTTTCAAAAGCTCTTCACTATTAGTTGTCACTCACCAGATGTATCATCATTTGGTGTAAGGGGATTTAGGAAGACATGTGAACCTTTAATTGAATTACAAGGTCATCCTGGTGACAACGCTAGAATACTTGTTGCTTATGAACCATACTCTAAATCCATTAGTAACCTTGGGATTAATGGAAGAAAAGGTTTATATTATTATGTGTATTCCTACATGGAAACACTACTTCTTCTATAATTCTCCCGTTATTACAATTTTGAAAAAGGTAATGACCAACTAGCAAAGTGAAGAGTTAAGGAAGGAACGCTTTTTAAGCATACAAGCGGGTTATACATTTTTTTTATACTTGTTTTTGTTTATTATTCATATTAGCAAAGTAAGTATTCATCAATTGTTCCAAGATTACTGTCGTTTAGGTAATTATGTGATTCATTTATTATTCATATGGTTTAGTACTTTTCTTATGGTATAAAACTTATAGCCATTATGATCTTTGTTCATTGAAATAAATGGGTAGGAGGAGTCTTGATCCACTTTTGCTTTTAGATTCTTTATCTCAATTTGGAAGACTTAAATGTTTTTTGATGATTTTGTTATTATTTGTAATAGATTTAATAGTTAAGGCAAACATTAAATAACTACTGAATTGCAAGATGGCTGTTTGGATCGGTTCAAATGAAGTTAAAGGAAATCGAACATATACATTATATAGTCAAAACAATCTGGAAATCACATGGAAATTTTCTGTTTGAACGGTGAACCAAGATGGATGGCTCATATAATGTAACAACTATCACTAAAATCAATAATTAGGACGATAATTAGCCAATAAGAAAACCCTAATTAAGACACCCAATCAATTCTGCACTAACCCTAAAATTTTCAGAATGATCAGAATCAGGATTAGGGCCCCTAAAACTCGAGGGGGGCAAACCCTAGTTGATAATTATCTAAATTAAAACGTTGCTTTGTTCTAATTGGCTGAATTCTTGAGTCACCAAGGCTAGTCCCGAGCTAGGCAGCCTATGAATTAGACTGCTTAGCTTACGGACCGTAAGGGGTCAGGCATACGGTCCGTAAGCGAGTCCCAAAAATTAGTATAAATAGCCGACCTTGGGACTTGCACAGAGGAGTTGAAACGACGTAAATAGCTTCTGTATACGTCGAGTTAAGGCTGTTATATCACAATAAACACACACACGATCACGTGGTGCTGCCGCAATCAAGGTAATAACTCGATCGCTATTACGATTCAACGTCCGATCGATTATAACTATCCAACGATTGTCCGAGTGCTGCTCAAATTGAGCTTATACTTTGTTATTCATTGTGATTTCAACTTGAATGTTTGAGTGCTGTTCGAATTCGGACTATGCTCTGTCATTCGTTGTGAATCCATTGAATTGTTAAGTATCGCACTTGATAATAGTTGTGAGGGTTTAATCTCGTGAATTGACGTAACTGCTGAATTAGTTACTAATCCCGTTTGTGTGTGCATTGTTATTTAAATTAGGTTAGAAGGCTAATCAGTAAAGCTTATACTCTGCTCGTAAATCTGCAATGTGAGTCATTCCTCTTTTATAAACTCTTTTCTCACAGTTTGTGAGTCATTCTCTTTTTATCAACTGTTTTACAAAACTCCAAATTATTTTCAAAGTTATAGTTACAGTGATTAAGTCTATGTAATCACCAAGTTACAGCCGGTATGTGGGGTTTTGTATACATTACTTATTTCCCGTCACACTTGGACAAACGGGTGGCCAAGGGGTGATCTGACCACAGTCACAGACACCATTGGACAAATGGGCTAGCCAATGGATGGTCGAGTGACAAATACTGTGGGTAATTGGTTTGATATCAGAAACATTGTAATTCTCCTTAATACTGTAGATTATAACAAACGAGTCATTTTTCAGTAAAATGAATGAAGTATTTCCCCGCTGACAAAACCTTTTTCAAACATGTTTCAGGTGATCTGGTATGAGCAAAGAAAAGTGCCGTGAAGCACTCCCAGCTTAGAAAAGTGGCTCAATGTAAATAAATAAATAAACATGTTTTGAAAATAAAGATTTCCTTGAGAAATCACATTATTGTAAATTTCGGGAATTTATCCCTAAGTTATGAAACGAGCAGTTTAAATTATTGAAAGATCTTGTTTTTAAAAAGACTTCCGCTGTCGCTTAAATTAAATACCACGGGATTCCTGTCCCGCGGCTCCTGAAACGGGTCAAACCGGGTCTGGGGCCGTGACAGGAAAAGGTGGTATCAGAGCCACTGTTTTAAGCTTACTGATTAAGCTCACTATTTTAATTTAAGTACTTAGGAAAATTTTATTCTGTGAATATATGTTTATTAACTGACTAATTGTTAAAATTACAGTATGGGTAAACAAAAGATTTCTGCTATCTACCGCAAATTAGATAGTACACCTAAAGAACAGAAAACCTCTTCCTCCAAATCTTCCGTCAAGTTAGAGGAAGGAATCTTTGTTCGTAAGGCAAATTATGAAAACCCACTTACACCAGAGAAAAGGAATTTGATTATTAGAAAGGGGCAAGAGAAAAAGAAACCCAAAACCAAGAGAGTGAGGTTTAACCCGGAAATTCAGGAAATTAACAGTAATCCACCAGGGGAAAATAACTTAGAAGAAAAATGGGTAAATCTGTATCTGCTCGCTACTGTAGCAGAAAATGCAAATCTTTAAAAAACTCTAAATCTAGGAATAAGTACTTCCCAGTAAATAAATAAATAAATCTGAGTGTGTTCCGTTTGCTGTTATGTTGTACAAATTGGTATGCAATAAAAATGTTTATTTGTTAAGCTTTGTTCCAAAGTTTTAACTTAGCATTTTGTGCATTTTGCATATATGCCGTACAGCATGAATGAGATGTCGGAAGCGTTTCAGAACCTCAACCTCTATCCTGTGCCAATTGAAGTCTCCCACAACTTCACTGGTTACATTGCTGACATAGAGGAACCGCTAGAATTCCAAGCTCCACCGCTGGAAAAAGCAAAACCTAAAAAGAGGAGAAGATATGTAGGGTGGCGAAAGGTGCGCCGAAGGAAACCTAGGAGAATCCCTAAAATAGAAAATCCTGTGAGTGTGAGCAAGGGAAAAGAAATAGAAACCGGAGAAAGTTCCAAGCCAGCAGAAATAGGGATAGACCTAAAGCAAAAGGGAATAGAGATCGGAGAAAGCTCTAAACAGCCTGAGGAAATCACATTCCAGGACGAAATAGATCGCCTACTGGATAATTGTGATGTACTAGAGCCTATCAACGATAATCTCTTCTCTTATCCTGCTACAGCCCAATTCCCAATAAACCTAGGACCAGCTATTCCAGACCCACTAGTTCACACCCGACCATTAGGCCAAATGGAGGAATAGTGGACCAATGACTGGCAATTCCAAAATATAGTCAACAGTCCCTATAGTTTTCTCCCACAGTTTGATCCAGAACCTATCCCTAATCCGCCAATGAGCTATGAAAATTTAGCTGAACTACGTCAGTTTGGTGAAGAACTGATAGGCACCGGGAATAGGATCCGGGAAATGGGGGAGCAGATCTCTTGGAAGTACGACGAGAGGGAGCGTCGTTACTGAAACTGCCAGTGAACCAAAAGATAGGAGGGGTTTGGAGAAGTTTGTTTGTATTATAGCTAATATAGTAAAACTGACTCTGTAAAATGGGCAATAAAACACTGTAAGATAAAAAGTATGTATTGAAGCAGGTATAATATATAAAATAAAACAGAAGTCGAGGTATCGACAATTTGGCTATGCTTGCATGTTATACTGATCTATGTGTTTATCTGTGATTTTGTTATCAATAATTAAACACTAATAACTCCTATTAATACTAATTAGCAGATGGAAAACGCTAATAGTGAACCAGTTAATGAAGTAAATCAGTCTGAGCAAAATCAGGAAGATCAATATATAACTAGACAAGATATTGAGCACTTTATTGCTCAAGGGATAGCCAATGCTATTCCAGAAATTGTGGCTGCTGTTCAGAAACCTGCCGAACCACAATTAATTCCTAGTAAACGTACTCCGGAAGATAACGGCAGTAACAGCATAAATGGAGGCGGCAATCATGACGATCATGATCCGCAACAGGCCCCACTCCCTAAGAAAATGAAAGCTGCAACGCCTGGTTGCACTTACAAAGAATTTCTTGCCTGTAAACCCGCAGAATTTGCAGGTAATGAAGGGGCAACTGCAATACTGCGTTGGTTAGAGAAAACCGAAGCAGTAATTGCAATAAGTAAATGTGCTGAAGAAGATCAAGTGATGTATGCGTCAAACTTTTCAAAGAAGGGGCGCTAGAATGGTGGAACACGGTGCTACAAGCAAAAGGAAGAAGGATGGCCTATGCGATGAATTGGGAAGAATTTAAGAGTCTTGTAGAAAGAAAATTCTGTCCCGAATACGAGAAGGAACAAATGGCAAACAAGTTCCTGAGCCATCGTATGATAGGTGTAGACTGTCGAGGATATACTTCGACATTCTTCGAATATGCGAGAGTGGTACCTTCCCTGGCTTCGCCAGAACCGGTACTCATTTACCGTTATATTTGGGGATTAATCAGAGAAATCCGTAACATCGTTAAAGCTGCGAGACCACGCACGATTGACGATGCTGTGGAATTAGCTAATACCTTAACCGATGAATTAGTCCGCACCAGAGAGGAAGATCGCAAGAAGGAATTGGCTCAGAGGATTACCCAAGGATTTCGCGTGGGTAATAGTAATAATAAGTTCAAAAAGAGGGGAACAGGGCAATCCTCATCACCTCCTTTCTGCAGAAATTGCAAAAAGAAACACTATGGACAATGCAATGTAATTTGCAACTTTTGCAAGGCAAGAGGACATCGGGAAGAAGACTGCAGAAGGAAAACAAGAATTTGTTATAACTGCAGAGAAACAGGACATTTCCAGTCTGAATGTCCTAAGTTAGCTAAACCAGCAGACAGTAGAGCTAAAACGACCGAAGGAACTACTAAGAAAAATGCACGAGCATTCCAGCTGACCACTCAAGAAGCCGAACTCATTCCAGACGTGATAGCGGGTACGTTCTTAGTGCATAACGTCTATGCAAAAGTATTATTTGATTCTGGTGCAAACCAAAGTTTCATTAATACTGCATTCTGCTAAGCTCTTAACTTACCTCTAACTACCCTTAGGCAGATCTTTACTGTTGAAACGGCAGATGGAAATTCTGTCAACATAGACAAGGTTTTGCAAGAAGGAAAGATAGAACTGTTAGGTCATAAGTTTTCTGCAAACCTATTACCTATGAAATTAGCCGGATTCGATGTAGTGTTAGGAATGAATTGGTTAATAGCCAACCATGCTCGAATCCTGTGTGATAAGAATTCCGTAGAAATCCATACCCCCACAGGAGAATTAATTCTAATTTCAGGAGATAGACCTCGAAAGCCACTGAAATTCATTTCAGTAATGAAATTGGCTAGTTATTCAAGGAAAAAAGAAATGGTGTATATGATTTCTGTAATCATCAACACTAAAAATAAGGAACTCCAGGACATCCCTATAGTTTCAGAATACCCAGATGTTTTTCCAGAAGAATTACCTGGTTTACCACCTGATAGGGAAGTAGAGTTTAGAATTCATCTAATTCCAGGTACTACACCAATAGCTAAGGCACCTTATCGATTGGCACCTACTGAAATGCTAGAATTGAAAAGGCAATTAGATGAATTACTAAGCAAAGGATTCATACAACCTAGTTCATCCCCTTGGGGTGCACCAGTGTTGTTTGTGAAAATGGATCAATGAGGATGTGTATCGATTATAGGGAATTGAATAAAGTTACAATTAAGAATCGATACCCATTACCTAGGATTGATGATCTTTTTGATCAATTACAAGGAGCTAGGTATTTCTCTAAGATAGACTTAAGATCAGGATATCACCAGCTGAAAGTGCAAGAGGAGGACATACCTAAAACTGCTTTCAGAACTAGGTATGGTCATTATGATTTTACAGTCATGCCCTTTGGATTAACAAATGATCCAGCTGCATTTATGGACATGATGAATAGGATCTGTAAACCCTACTTGGATAAATTCGTAATTGTCTTCATTGACGATATACTTATTTATTCCAAAAGTCAGGAAGAACATTGTGAGCACCTGCATGTACTCTTAACTTTGTTAAGAAAGGAAAAGCTTTACGCCAAATTCTCGAAGTGTGAATTCTGGCTACAAGAAGTGCAATTTTTAGGACATATGGTGAATCACGAAGGAATTCACGTAGATCCTGCTAAAATAGAAGCAATCACAAATTGGAAAGCTCCACGAACAGTTATGGAAGTTAGAAGTTTTCTAGGATTAGCTGGATACTATAGACGATTTATTAAAGATTTCTCTAGGATAGCTGTACCTTTAACTAAGCTAACCTGTAAAGCCGTTAAGTTTGAATGGGGATCTAGACAAGAGGAAGCTTTTAGGATTCTAAAACACCAATTGACAAATGCTCCAATCTTAGCTTTACCCGAAGGAACCAAGGATTTTGAAGTATACTGTGATGCTTCAAAATTAGGATATGGATGTGTGTTGATGCAATGCAAAAAGGTAATTGCGTATGCCTCTAGGCAATTGAAAAAGCACGAAGAGAATTACACGACTCATGACCTAGAATTAGGAGCCATAATTTTTGCCCTTAAAATTTGGAGACATTATCTGTATGGAAGTAAGTTTACTATCTATACGGACCATAAGAGTTTAAGGTATATATTTGGGCAAAAAGAGTTAAATATGAGGCAACGAAGGTGGATGGAAATCCTAAGTGACTACGACTGTGATATTCAATATCACGAAGGGAAAGCGAATGTAGTAGCAGATGCCTTAAGTCGTAAATATCATGAAAAGCAAAAGCGAGTCCGTGCTCTTAGGTTAAATCTACAATTAGATTTAATGGAACAATTAAGGAAAGTTCAGGAAACGGCAATCAAGGACGATGCCGAAGGAATGAAAGATTACCTAAAGGAATTAGAACAAGGAAAAGATGGAATTTGGAGATTCCACAAGAAACGAATTTGGGTACCTAAGCAAGGAGAATTAAGAAATAAGATTTTAGAAGAATCTCATAAATCAAGGTATACTGTACATCCAGGGAATAATAAGATGTACCAAGATTTAAGAAATAATTTTTGGTAGATAGGTATGAAAAAGGATATAGCCGAATACGTATCTAAGTGTCTAACCTGTTCACAAGTTAAAGCCGAACATCAGAAACCTTCAGGACTACTACAACAGTTAGAAATGCCTGTATGGAAATGGGAACTCATAACAATGGATTTTGTTACTAAGTTACCCAAAACCAGAAAAGGTAATGATGCTATTTGGGTAATTGTGGATCGATTAACCAAATCAGCTCATTTTCTACCAATGAAGGAAACCTTTAGCATGGAAAGGTTAGCCAAGTTGTATGTAGATGAAGTAGTATCCTTACATGGAGTCCCACTCTCCATTGTATCAGATAGAGATAGTCGTTTCACTTCCCGTTTCTGGACAAGTTTCCAGGAGGCAATGGGAACTCGACTTAATTTGAGTACTGCATATCATCCTCAAACGGACGGACAGAGTGAAAGGACGATACAAACCCTGGAAGACATGCTCCGAGCATGTGTAATTGACTTTGGTGGTAATTGGGATAGCCATTTACCATTAATTGAATTCTCCTATAACAATAGTTATCATTCGAGCATCGAAGCTGCTCCATTCGAAGCACTGTATGGACGCAAATGCAGAACTCCCGTTTGCTGGGCAGAAATAGGAGAAAGTCAGTTATCAGGTCCAGAGATTGTACAAGAGACTACAGACAAAATAACTCAAATCAAGGAAAGATTGAAGACAGCTAGAGATCGTCAGAAGAGCTATGAAGACAATCGCCGTAAGCCATTAGAATTCCAAGTCGGAGACAAAGTACTATTAAAAGTATCTCCTTGGAAAGGAGTAGTACGATTTGGTAAGAAAGGAAAACTGAGTCCCAGATATGTTGGACCATTCCCAGTGATCCAACGAATAGGACCAGTAGCTTATCGTTTACAACTACCAGAAGAGTTAGCTGGAGTACATGATGTGTTTCATGTATCCAATCTCAAGAAATGTTTATCAGACAAATCCCTGGTAGTACCTCTTCAAGATATAGAGTTAAATGAAAAGCTAAAATTCATAGAGAAACCCTTACAAATAGAAGACCGGAAGATCAAGTTTCTCAAACACAAACCACTAGTACTAGTAAAAGTCAAATGGGAATCCAAGAGAGGACCAGAGTATACCTGGGAACTGGAATCAGAGATGAAGCGAAAGTACCCTCATCTATTTCAGTAAATCTCGAGGACGAGATTTTTCTTAAGGTGGGGAGGATGTAACAACTGTCACTAAAATCAATAATTAGGACGATAATTAGCCAATAAGAAAACCCTAATTAAGACACCCAATCAATTCTGCACTAACCGTAAAATTCTCAGAATGATCAGAATCAGGATTAAGGCCCCTAAAACTCGAGGGGGGCAAACCCTAGTTGATAATTATCTAAATTAAAACGTTGCTTTGTTCTAATTGGCTGAATTCTTGAGTCACCAAGGCTAGTCCCGAGCTAGGCAGCCTATGAATTAGATTGCTTAGCTTACGGACCGTAAGGGGTCAGGCATACGGTCCGTAAGCGAGTCCCAAAAATTAGTATAAATAGCCGACCTTGGGACTTGCACAGAGGAGTTGAAACGACGTAAATAGCTTCTGTATACGTAGAGTTAAGGCTGTTATATCACAATAAACACACACACGATCACGAGGTGCTGCCGCAATCAGGGTAATAACTCGATCGCTATTACGATTCAACGTCCGATCGATTATAACTATCCAACGATTGTCCGAGTGCTGCTCAAATTGAGCTTGTACTTTGTTATATATTGTGATTTCAACTTGAATGTTTGAGTGCTGTTCGAATTCGGACTATGCTCTGTCATTCGTTGTGAATCCATTGAATTGTTAAGTATCGCACTTGATAATAGTTGTGAGGGTTTAATCTCGTGAATTGACGTAACTGCTGAATTAGTTACTAAATCCCGTTTGTGTGTGCATTGTTATTTAAATTAGGTTAGAAGGCTAATCAGTAAAGCTTATACTCTGCTCGTAAATCTGCAATGTGAGTCATTCCTCTTTTATAAACTCTTTTCTCACAGTTTGTGAATCATTCTCTTTTTATCAACTGTTTTACAAAACTCCAAATTATTTTCAAAGTTATAGTTACAGTGATTAAGTCTATGTAATCACCAAGTTACAACCGGTATGTGGGGTTTTGTATACATTACTTATTTCCCGTCACACTTGGACAAACGGGTGGCCAAGGGGTGATCTGACCACAGTCACAGACACCATTGGACAAATGGGCTAGCCAATGGATGGTCGAGTGACAAATACTGTGGGTAATTGGTTTGATATCAGAAACATTGTAATTCCCCTTAATACTGTAGATTATAACAAACGAGTCGTTTTTCAGTAAAATGAATGATTCACTCAGTATTTCCCCGCTGACAAAACCTTTTTCAAACATGTTTCAGGTGATCTGGTATGAGCAAAGAAAAGTGCCGTGAAGCACTCCCAGCTTAGAAAAGTGGCTCAATGTAAATAAATAAATAAACATGTTTTGAAAATAAAGATTTCCTTGAGAAATCACATTATTGTAAATTTCGGGAATTTATCCCTAAGTTATGAAACGAGCAGTTTAAATTATTGAAAGATCCTGTTTTTAGAAAGACTTCCGCTGTCGCTTAAATTAAATACCACGGGATTCCTGTCCCGCGGCTCCTGAAACGGGTCAAACCGGGTCGGGGGCCGTGACATATAAATGTTCTGATCTAACTATGTTTATATACACTTCATTTTCCTTAATTAGTTTTCAATTCCTATATGTTCAATGTAGTACTAGTGGGATTCAACCCGCGCTTTGCGGCGGGGACGTAGCAGGAGTTCGTGCGGTATCAGTTGAGTTCGTTACACGCACACGCTAGATCAAGTGTAAGAGAAAATCTTAAGAATAAATTATAATATGACCGAAACGATATATACATGTGTCACGTCAAAATACAATTACATGGTTTTTTTTTTTTTTTTGAACGACAAATTTTTTTTATTCTCTGCTGTCTGTGGGACTTGAACCCAAGACTTCCTCATCTCTCAAAGTGTTTAAAGGTTTTACTTTTGCCAATAGACCACCACCTCATTCACATACAATTACATGGTAATTAATAGAAAACATAGTATAAAACTGTGTATTGGTTTTGAAAGAAGGCTTACATTCCATATTTTAGTTGGTTGGTACACCATGCTTTTAATAGTCAAGGGCGGATCTTAGTGGACTAGTGGCAGGGTCACGGCCCTGGCAAGTTTTTCGGCCGTAGTGCTAATTTTCCGCATTTCGATCGAAATTTTGTATATATACTATGTTCGGCCCTGGCAAGTTTTTCGGCCGTAGTGCTAATTTTAGTGCCCGTGTCTTTCGGCCCTGGCAGGTTCAACGGGCAAGATCCGCCACTGTTAATAGTAGTTTTCTACTAAATCTGGAACCACCATGTTAATCAATGAACGGGTTTAAATAATTCATGTGGAAATTATATATTTTTTGGATAAAGTTGTTATAATTTTCTTTTATAAATAACCGATTAGTTGTTGCTTATTCTCTTTAATAAATGAAAAAGATTGTTATATTTTATTTGATCAAAATATAACCACGATTAATCGAACCAATATTTCCAATACTTGAATTAACCGAAGGTATTATATCTTCATATGATCGATTTGGGCCGCACGTATTAATTTTTACAAACTAGGGTTAAGACCCGCCCGTGTTGCGGCGCGGATACATCGTAAACACTGAATGGATTAGTCCAAACGTTATATGATGCATTGATCATATGAAAACACACATTTCGACGTATCCAGTTGAACTCAATGTAACCTGTAAAAGCATTGAGATTTGATCAAAAGTAAAGTAAATCAAATTCATATCGAACAATCATAACATATTATATGTGACCCAACTCAGACATAGAAAACATAACGGGATATGCACATGTAATCGAAAGGGATTAATTAGAGCTTTCGAAAAAATAGAGAAAAAGAAACCATACTTTGACTCCACTCGGTTCGAAACAAACTTTACGAAACATACATAAAATAAACATGAAAACATATTATATTTGACCTGAGTTATTTCCCAAAAAAAATTACGTGGAAACGTAGAACAACTTGAATTTATACCAAAACATACATAAAAATATGCACGTAAAAATGGTTTCTTTAAACGAAAATCTATGATATTTGACCTGACTCGTCTATAAAAAAAGTTTACGTCCGAATGTAGAACAAATCATATTTATACATAACTCGTACATAAAATATGCACATAAAAAATAGTTTTTAAGTAAAGGAAGTATAGGGGTAAACCGAAACAAAATATTAGTAAAAAATTTAATAGGTTAAATAAAACCGTCCCAAGTAGCACCAATGCCACGACATCGACTCTCAACATCGTAAAAATAAAATAGATAAAATGGTAAAAGCTACACTGAACGAGAAGCAGACTAAAATCGTTGAACCACGCACACCTGTTACAGTGTGTTAATTCGAAGAAATTAACCAGAAACGTAAAACGCAGAAAATAATAACTTAGTCGATCTAGGACCCGCCCGTTGCGGCGAAATTTTCAAAAGGGAAAAAACGGACACATTGCGACGGGTTTGTTAAATATGAAAAAATAGAGCAAAAAACGTTGAACCTCACATGCACGCTACGACATGTTAACTCACAAAATTTAGAACGAAATGTAAAACGAAAAACTTGCGAACGATAAAAAGTATGGGGGACGAAAGTTGTAAATAATAAAGTGTTTGTGTTAAATTATAGAAGATGGAAAACTTTGGGTTAAATGTAAAAAAAATTAGAAGGGGTTAAAATACAAAATATGAAATATTTGGGTTAAATATGAAAATTCAAGTTTCTTTTTTGAAAAACTCCCTAAGCTTGAGGTACAAGTTTTAATACAGAAAAAAGTTGATTCTTTATAATGTAGGGTGGAGATATAATAGGAAGTTTATTTGGCTAGGAAGGCTAGGAAGTGATCTTGACCATCCATTTACTTAATCAAGGGCTAAGATTAAATCAGGGAAATTGAAAGTAAAAAAAGAGGCGCGTGACTTTTTTCAGGGGCAATCTAGTCAATCCAAGCCAATAGTTTCTCTCTCCTCCAATTCCCCCCATTTTTTAAACGTTAATAACTCTTTCATACGACATTATTTTTTTATAAAAATTGCACCAAAAAAAACGAGTGTTTTTTTATCTTTAAAACGAGTATACTATTGCTATATTTTGAAAAAAAAAATTTAAAACCCAGTTGCGTAAAACGCAATAGAAAAAACCCCAGTATCGTAAAACGCAATGAAAAAAAAACCCTAAAAAATGACATTTTTCTAAAACGCAATGCACAAAAAACACAAAGAAATGACTTTTTTGTAAAACGCAATGGCCAGAAAACACATAAAAATGTGTTTTACCTAAAACGCAATGCACCAAAAACACAAAAAAATGACTTATTTGTAAAACGCAATGGCCAGAATACACTTAAAATGTCTGTTTTCTAAAACGCAATGGACTGAAAACACATAAAAAAGTGTTTTACCTAAAACGCAATGCACCAAAAACACAAAGAAATGTCTTATATGTAAAACGCAATGGCCAGAAAACACTTAAAAATGACTCATTCTAAAACGCAATGGACTGAAAACACCTAAAAAATGTGTTTTACCTAAAACACAATGACTAAAAACACTTAAAAATGTGTTTTTTTCTAAAACGCAATAGCTGTCTGTCACTGTGAACTGTCTGTCACTGTGAACTGTCTTATTTCTAAAACGCAATGGACACATAAAACTGTCTGTCACTGTGAACTGTCTGAATTGTCTACGAATTACTGTCTTCGAAATGAGCCAATTTATGGAAATTTAATTTTTCAACCCCAGCCAGGGGCTCTGCCCCTTGGACCCCGCCAGGGGCTGCCGCCCCTGGGACCCCGCTACCGGGGGCTGCCGCCCCCGGACCCCCGCAAAGATCGTAAAACGCAATGACTAAATAAAAAACCCAGATCATGAAAATGAAATTAAAGAATTTCTTACATGGATCGAAGCCGATTTCTTCATCAATTGTCGGAATTTGAATGATAGAAACACTTATCAACGCTCGAATCGAACGAATCGAGTGATTATCTCCAAAATCACCGGAAAAAACGAGATTTTTTTATGAAATTAAACTGGGTTTTCTTCAAAAAAAAAAGCTGAAGAACACGTTGATCGGGTTCTGAATCATTGATTTGTGATGAAAATCGCACTATAATGTAGTGATTATTGAGATATAAAGTGAAGAAATAGTTGAAGATGGTGGATTTTGAAAATGATGGGTTTTTGAATTTACTGGGTTTTGAAAAAGGAAGAAGAAAGAGTTGGATTGACTAAAATACCCTTTCTCTTTATTTTAAAATTTGCCACATGTCATAATCCTATGGCTTCCTATCCTTCCTAGAGAAAATTAACTTCCTATTTGATCTTTACCCTTATAATGTAATAATAATAATAATAATAATAATAATAATAATAATAATAATAATAATAATAATAATAATAATAATAATAATAATAATAATAATAATAATAATAATAATAATATTTGGTCATCAACTCACCGGTGTGAATATTTCAATGGCTATTAGACCCTGTGTAATGGGGCGTTTTTTTTAAAAAAAATTCAAAAAAAACGCTTGAAAACGCCCATGTACCATTACATGGGGCGTTTTTTTAAGCAAAAAATCAAAAAATGCCCCTTTAGCGTTTTATAAACCACGCCCAACACCCTTTGCTTTGTCCAATCAGATTTCATCCCCCTTGTCCTATCCAATAAGATTTTTTCTTTTTTTTTTCTTTTTTTTATTTAATGCCCCAATAATGCCCAATAATGCCCCATCCCCACTACACCCATTTTTCTAAAACGCCCAATAATGCCCCTTTGCTGACTGGACCGCCACGTGGCGTAAAATGCCCACACTTGGGGGCATTATTTTCCCCTTCCACTACACATGGTCTTACATAAATTGATTAAATAATATTGTATGTGGATCAACGACAGAATAGAGGGTTGAGAGTTTGCACATGTCCCAATAAATTTATTTATGGTTGATCCGACCCGATGCTTCAAATTTCCTCATTTTAGGAAAACAATTCATTTTTTTTTAATCCTCTCCTTACGTTTCCCGTCGCCGGTAGGGTCACCAAATCGGACTGCTGACAAGGTCCTTTAGCTCTGTTTTAAAAAAAAAATAGAGCAGTCGTCGTCCTAATCGAGCCTCCCCATCTGGCAACCGGACCCTCAACCGCCTTATTTACTCAATTTTACCCATAGATCTTCCAGTTCCTCATCGGTGCTACCATCACCATGCACCACATCTTTGAGCCGTTTTACTCCACTTACAATCTCAACCCTTTTTGTCCACCGCTAGTCCATCCCCATCTTTACAACCGTGACCTCTGGGGATCCAAAATATTAGCTAAACGATGGATGATAACTGCATTTGGGTTTATATCAGCGAATGTGTAGACTATTTCCGTCGTTTTAAGGTCACCACAGTCCCAATCTAGCGTTGCATGTGCTTATCTCGCCTGTGTCGGCTAGCTTTCACGGTAAGCTTTTGACCTCTTTTTTCGATTTTCCAGCTACATTTTTTTTCTTCTCCGGCCTTTAACGACATTCCCGTTTTATTAGGGATTATGTTAGCAACGACGAAGTGGGTTTCACAGCTGTTGTTGACTCTATTGCCATGCGGCGTGTGAAGATGGTGGCTGTCTGCACCTGGAAAGTTGTCTGGTAAAACAACGCTATGTGAAGACAATGTTTGTGTGGATTACTGGACATGTAATATGTGCCGTACAAAGAAAAAACACTGAAACGAAGGCAGGAAATTCTGTAATTTTAGAAAGGGCAAAACTGTAATTGCGTCAAAGAAGGCACTGTTTTGTCTGTTTGTGCACCGACATTTATCTTTAATATTATATAAATATGTCTGATAGCAATGGCCGGCGGACCTAGAAATTTTTTCATGGGGGTGTGGAACATTTTTTTAAATTTTAGGCCCCAAGGTATATAAGTAAAAAAAATTGGTTCGTATCGGGTCAGGTCATGTAAAATATAATTCAATCGGCTTGCGATCATAAGGATCCGAAGGAAGAGTATCCACATCAACGAATTCGGAAGATGTATCAACTTTCCTCTTGAGAAATCATGTCATAATGTCACTACTCATGGTTCCTATCGGCTATCGCAAACAAATTGATCTATAAGTTCATGGCTCCATAAGATATTACATAATGTATCAAGTATTCAAGCCCTAGAAATTAAAATGTAAATCACACTAAAAAACATCTAATCATCATATACACCATTAAAAAAATATAGCCCACCAAAAAGACAAAATATCATCATCACTAACAAAATATACATATATAACCCACCACAAAATAACATATCGAAGCACACATGTCTCCTGCCATCAAAAATTCACTTCCGGTGGCTACCGGTTCCGTCCCACCCCACCAAAAATCATCAAAAAATCAACTAAAAATCATCAAAAATAACAAAGAAACTTACCCGTGCTCGATTGGCGGTGGTATGATGGCTGATTACAGAGGTATGTGGCTGCTGTTGTGGCTGATGTTACGATCGCAGGCGTGCGTGCAGGGATGATAGAGAGCGGGAGAGAATATGTAAGGGTTTTGGGCTTGTTTATTTTATTTTAGTTTGAAATATTGTTGATTTGTTGGGTTTGTTTATTGGGCTAGTTAAAGGTATTGGGTATTTGGGTTTAGTTATTTAGGTATTAAAAGTTATATAATTTAGGTAGTGTTTTAAAAAAAAATAAGAGCTTACTAAAAAAAATTAAAATATAAATTGATAACACTTTTTACGGGTGCGGACAAAAATTTCCAAGGGGTGCGGACGGAAAATTCCAAGGGGTGCGAACAAAAAATTTCAAGGGGTGCGGACGAGATTTTTGACGGAACTTAGCACTAAAATTTTTTTTTTACCGGGGTGCGCCCGCCCACCTTGGGCTACTCTTAAGTCCGCCCTGGCAATGGGTTAATAACAACTAGTACTTAGACCCGCGCGCGTTGTAGCGCGGGTACAGTGCAAACATTGAACGGATAAGTATAAGCGTTATGTAATGCGTACACCATATGAAAACGCGTGTTTTGACATATCCGATATAATAGCATTGCGGTTAGATCAAAATGTAAGGTAATCGAATATATACTGTACAATCATAACATATTTATATGTGACCCAACTCATACATAAGATACGTACAAAAAAGCATAAAACGTGTATAAAAGAGAAACAGACACGTGTGATCAAAAGACATATTGATATCAAGGGTTAAAGTTTTACCCCTCGCGCATTGCGGTGGGGTCGAAACGTAGATTTACTCGAATTTATATCATTGAATGAGAACGTATTATATTTGACCCCATTGAATTCAGAACCAAATTTACGGCAAAACGTTTTAAGTTGACTTATATACTTTAAAGAGAAATTGGACCTCTTAATTTGGTTGGCCTTCTTGGAAACTATAATCTGCTCTCTTCACTTTGATTTGTCTTCAAAAACTTCCCACCACTTGTATTATTTATGCAGGCTCAAGAGTACCATTCCTTGCATTACACAATGAAACATCAACATACTTCATATGTAAGAGTATAATTTAGATTAAACTTTAAATATAATTAGTACAATCTTTTTACTAAATTTATGAACTGTAAAAAAGAAAGAATGAAAAATATAACGAAAAAGAAATGGAACTGAGAAATCGTCATTTTACCTCTTATAAAACAATACTTTATATGCCTCCCTTGTAAAATGTGTTGGTTAACCTCGGAAAGCTTGATATAATCCCGCAATCTCCAGTTATGTTTCATGATGATCCAGAATCATGGAACGTTCAACTTTTCAGGTCAATTGATGGTGGGGCCGCTTACAGGTTCCCAGAAACACCAGAAGATGCAGCAAATTCAGGTCTTGTGTGTGGTAAAGATGACATAATTGACCGAAGTATTGAAGATGCTTATATTCACGCCATTCGCCGAGCCAAAAACTTTATTTATATTGAGAACCAGTACTTTCTTGGAAGCTCGTTTGGTTGGCTTGCTGATGATATAAAGGTCAAAGATGTTGGTGGGCTGCATTTAATTCCAAAAGAACTTTCTTTAAAGATTGTTAGCAAGATTGAGGCTGGAGAAAAGTTTACCGTTTATGTTGTTGTACCAATGTGGCTTGAAGGGATCCTGGAAAGGGCATCTGTTCAGGCGATAATAGACTGGCAAAGAAGGACTATGGAAATGATGTATAAAGATATTATTCAGGCTCTACAAGGTCAAGGCCTTGAAGATGACCCAAGAGACTATCTCACTTTCTTTTGCCTTGGGAATCGTGAGGCGAAGAGGAGCAGGGAGTATGAACCACCCGAACCTGAATCAAATAACCACAAAGCCGAAGAAGCCCGGCGCTTCATGATCCATGTGCATGCCAAAATGATGATAGGTAAATATAGGGGTGGTTTGGTAATTATATGTTCAGTTGCTTACAGTTAATCTGATTATACATACCATGTTACAGTGGATGATGAATACATAATTGTTGGATCTGCCAACATCAACCAGCGGTCGATGGACGGTGCCCAAGATTCTGAGATAGCGATGGGAGCTTACCAACTGCATCACATAGCAACCAGGACACCGGCTAGGGGTCAGGTCCATGGGTTCCATAGATGAAGACCATAACATCATAAAGTAACATACTTTGTAGAAGCTCAGAACTCCCAATTCGACTCATATATAAACGTTGTTCATTGAGACACGCAACCTCATCAAGTATCTACAAATATACAAAAAGTAAAATTACAAAAAAAAAAAAAAAAAAGAACGTTGTATGAAATGAAAAAAGATAGTATTTTTCGAAGATAAAAGGAAAAGAAAGATACTGAAGACATCACTGAAAGGCCGCTCTAAGCTCTGAACTGAAACTTACAGGTATCAAAACAAAAACCCCATAAAGAAATGCTAAAGAAATGGTATACCTAGCACACACTAAATGCTTAATAAAAAACAAATTTTTCTTTCATGCATAAACACAAATAGTTGGCGTGGATGTTATAATCCAAAACATAAAAGGCCGAAACCATGACAAACATGCCTTCACTACTAACAATTCAACAACTAACCAGTTGTCGTGCAAGTTGTAATCCAATCCATCAAAGAATTACAAAAATAAAACACTTTTGAGTCAACCAAATAAACAAACAATTGGCGTGAATACACTAACCCAATCCACCAAAGGCAAAATCCAGATATTTCAACTCTCATGCATCAGAAAACGTTCAAGTACAACCCACCTCCAACAAATTAAGAAAGCACTATAAAGAATCAAGAGCATACCTCTGGCCAAACCAACAAAACGAAAAAAGAAAAACGGCAAAAAAACACATTATGTGCGATCGACCAAAGAAGAAGAAGAAGCGGATGAGCGGGAGTTTCAAGCGATTCGCTGGGTCAAAGTCGAGCATCCGTTGTTTCCTATAATCATCTTCTTCAATTCTGAACTACAAGACACCACATTCCACACAGGCATTTCATCAAACACCTTACGTGCATCTCCATTCCTCCCGCATTTAGCATACACATCCACCGCCGAACTCGCAACAAACACATCACCATCATAAGCAATCATCACCGCATAACAATGCACACACCAGCCCACATCATAACTCAAAAAATCGCAGCTGTATATTATCATCAGGACGAACACCAAAAGCAATAATTTTTTTGAAATATTGTAATGCAAGAACCGGGAGTTCATTCTGGGCGAAAGATGAGATAACAGAACTCCAAATGGTTTATAATTTGATATGGGTTTGTTCGAAAACTTGTTGTGAGTCGATCGGGAGCTGGGTTTTGGAGTAGAAGTTGATTAAATAGTGGGAAATGAGTGGGATTGTTTGGAGCCCTGGTTTGATTATTTGAGCATGGAGTTGTATGCCGTTACGGAGTGTTCTTGATCTGGTTGCGGAGAGGAGGTTGCTTATGTTTTTGTAGTTTTAAGAAGGGGAGGCAAAGCCGGTGGTAAATCCATTGGAAACGGGGGGGTCAATACCCGTGGGCAACGGTTGGACCCATTGGAATCCCATGATGAAGGTTGAAGAGTTCATACAGCCACGCAGGTTAAAAAAACCCACGTCGCCACCAGCATCAGTTGTTTTATTTCATGCAGTCTATTTTCATGCTTTTCCAAGTTATACTTTTTGCTTTCTAGGTAGTAATTTAGGTTCTAATGTTTCCTTAGTTATTGAACGTGGGTAGTGGTCAGAATTCAGAAGTGGATGTACTTGTTTCCGTTTGCAATGAAAGGGGTGGCGTTTTATTAATGATTTCCTACTGTGTTTGTTATTGTGAATAGTTGGTAGTTTTTTTTCTTGCTAATCCAAGTTTGGCTACTTGGGTGGTGTTTTTGGATCCTATTCATAAGTTTAGGTGGTGTTTTCCGTATCCTAAACTTGTGTTTAGATTGTCCTTCGATTGGATTGGGTGGTGAACAGGGGCGGACCGACAGCATAGGCTGGGTGTGCGGCCGCCCCCCTTAAAAAAAGTATAACTAGTGTAATTGGAACTCGAAAATCTCGAGCGCACCCCTTGAAATTTTGCAATCGCTCCCCTTGAATTGAAAAACTAGAGTGAAAACAGCTTGAGAAGTGTTCTTGTATTTTTCCGACGGGGAGCTAATTTTCACCGGAAACCTGTTGAGCAAGAAGCTTGGGGACGAGGAATGTGAAGTGAATAAAACAAAAGTCAAGAGCAACTTGACTGATTATCCAATCCACTTAAATAAACTTTGAAGTCCGGCTTTAAAAACAAAGTGGAGCTTTTTATTTTTTAAACATTCAGAGATGAAAAGTGAATCATATTGGGCTGGTAATTAATTAGCATACAGTTTTAAATGTATTTTAGCTTTAATAATTAGGTACTGTATAGTATATATTGATGTTTTAATTTTAGGGTGTTATACTTTTATTTTTGTTATTAATTAATTTATAAAAACTAACTTATTTCATTAAACGAGCCCAGACTCAAAAGAATAAGAGGGATCAGATAAACTAAACAAATGACAATACAATGTAATCTAAGAGAATGATAAATTTGTATTATTTATTTCATCATCATCATACTCAGTAAATCCCATCAATAGGAAAGCTAAGGTATGGTCTGAATAGGGTAGATGTAAACAGCCTTACCTCTACCTTATAGGAATAGAGAGGCTGCTTCCAGTGAGACTCCCGACTCGATTGTAGTTTCGTATCAAGCCTTGGACCTAAGACATATAACACTCAAACAATTGGGACAAAGACTGATTGGTGCATGTACCCCCGTGTCTTTCAGCTATCGACGTCACCACATGATGCATGATTAACCATCCGCCGCTTTTAACGTTATTTTCACGAAATTAGTAAAAATAACGTTAAAGTTAGTATCATTTCACTTTTTCCCTCCGAGCCCACACATATATACATTATATGTGCACACCGCAAGCGGGGCATAGTATTATTTATTTAAAATATGATTTGATTTATTTTTATTCTTTTAGCATGTGACCCGACTCGACTCGACTCAACCCAATCCGAAGCGGACTGGATTTTTTTTAATATATAATGATATACAATCGACCCCTAAAAATTTCCGCACCCCATGAAAAAAATTTTTGGGTCCGCCACTGGTGGTGAATATGTATTCAAGAAATCAAGCCTTGAGATGAAGCATTCGATGAAAGAGATGAAGAACAGAGGTTTTTGAGAATGTGTGTTTTAAGTTGTGAGCCCAGATTTTGTTTTTTAGAATGGGCCTATAAATTCATTAAGTTGGGTAATGGACTTAAATAAATATTAGTTGGGCCTAATTTAAACATCAGACTTTAAGTTACTTATGAAAATTGATGTAAAAAAATAGCATGGAGTTTAACTGGTACATCATACAACATTATACGGTACATCATACCGGAATGATCCGAAATGAGCTTCCCACTTTCGTACCGAGTTTTAGGGACCTAGTGAATTCCGATCCCGTTCCCGTAACAGAGCATACCACGAACTGTGTGACTATGGTCTATTGTAAGGAAAATTTGACCCGGTTGACTAGAAGATATGTTATAGATGCAATTGCTTCTGCGTTGTTTGTCAAGGCTGGAGGTTAGCCTACCCACTGAAGAGATAAGGAAACGAAGTGTATCATTTTTGTTGAGTAAGCCTAGTGTCTTGTTGGGATTGGGTTTTTTGGTGTTTGATAGGGGGAATGAGCTTCATGGCAGCAGAAGTGTGTACAACAAAGCCTTTTAAAGGTGGAGTTTAAAGCAATTTTTCATCAGCAACAACACTGCCAGTTGAAGTGTGGAGATGAGGTTTGTTAGGTACAACAAAGCCTTTTAAGGTAGTGAGGATGATGGGTAGGGTTGTTGACAGATCAACACGGTTAAAAACTTTATCTCCAAGTTTCCCGAAATCATCGTACACCAAATCCCCCCCCCCCCCCGATCTTTTATAAACCCTACGAAGTTTATACCCTAAAATTCATTCATATTCCATAATAATTCAACTCTGAATATGTCAGACCACAGACCCTTCGAAATCCAGTAGGAATTCTTGAATACGCTTCCTGTCAAATCGTTGCTTCGATTCCGATCGGTCTGCAAATCATGGAAGTCTCTGATCCACAACTCTGATTTCATTGCTCATTATAGCAGCCAACATCAACATCTGCTTGTAAGGTATAAAAGTTTAGATGATTCTAAGCAAGAATATGTGTCATTTGTTGATGATGATAATTTCCCCCAACACAGAGTTTGTGTGACTGCCCTCCCATTGGTTAACAACCTTCAATATCCTCTCGTAATCGGCAGCTCTCATGGCTTGCTTTGTTTGTACTGTATTTCTCCACCCGGAGGCAAGGCTGCTATTTGGAATCCTAGTATTAGAAAAGCGGTTGCTGTCGGTGTGCCTCATGTCAGAATACCAGAATACCCTTCTTTCCCATGGTTGACGAAGAGTAGCCAAGGAAGAACCCATTCTTCGCTAATTGCAATTTTATCTAATTTGACCTATTAGTGTTTTAAAAGTCCACGTTATTCCATATTTGAAGCTTTGGGCAAGGTTTGTGAGGTTTAATGATAACCTACAGGGGCGGATTTAGAGCCTTTTTATGGGTTCCCAGAAACCCAGTTGATTTGGAAAAAAAAACATTTTTTTGTAGTGTAAATCTTGTATGATTTGGAAAAAAATGTTTTTTTGTAGTGTAAACCTTGTATGATTTGGAAAAAGGAACCCAGTGAAAAAACTGGCTGGATCCGCCACTGATAACCTATAAGTAGGGTAGATAACACTACCTATATATATTGGCTTAGAATAAAGCTCAATTTCACTATTTTCATATCATTATGGATTTATATTACACTGGTGAGGCTATCCGCACTTTGTAGCTGGCTGTTGGCAGTTGGTATCATTTGGTAAGAATCAAATAAAAAAAACTATATAAGTTAAAAATTATAGAGTAAACTGCCATTTTGGTCCCTGTGGTTTGGTCACTTTCGCCACTTTAGTCCAAAACTCAAACTTTTTGCATTTGGGTCCCCGTGGTTTCAGTTTTATTGTCATTTTGGTCCAAAAATGAAATTTGGTCATATTTTTCTTATAAAATCCTGCTATTTTGTCATTTTTCGCAGCGGCAAAATGATCATTTCTTTTTTTATAAATAAATATCATATTTTGTAAGACAAATTTGACCTGATTTGCCCCTGAGGAAAATGACAAAATTGCAGGATTTTATAAGACAAATATGATCTGATTTCATTTTTGGACCAAAATGGCAATAAAACTGAAACCACAGGGACCCAGATGCAAAAAGTTTGACTTTTGGACTAAAGTGGCAAAAGTAAGCAAACCACAGGGACCAAAATGGCAGTTTACTCAAAATTATATATAAGGGGCGAAACTAATAAAATAATAAAATTTGACCTAGTCACTATTTACGTGACTTGGTTTTTGTATATATAGTAATAACTAGAATATCACCCGAGATTGCTTCTCGGGCTCGAGAAAATTACTAATATAATTATTATTTATGATTAATACAAACTAAATGCCAAATCTTACCCATGGTAACAGATTTACCTCCATAAGAATCCAAACCAAGACTTTCATATGCACTTTTGAAAGCGGTAGCCGGCTGGCAAATAGAATATATTACACATTAAAACTGTTTATTGAATCCGCAAACGTAAAAACTGAGTGATAGACTATTCACGAACTTACTTCAAATGTTAAACCACGTTGTCGGGCATCACTGAGAGTCCTAACAACCTCAGCGTATGCTTCAGCCTTTTTATCTATGGCTGGCTTATTAGCTAGCCCCGAAGCTTGACTCGTTTACGTTTGAAATGCGGCTCACACTGTGAAGAAAATCCCTTTTTTTCCTTTTGGCAGTCATCCTAAAATATATAAAACAAAAAGGCATTTAAAATAAATTCATCAACGATAATATAAAATATTCATTGTAGAAACTAACCTCTAAAACTGCCATCATATAGCCACTAAAATTTCTGAGATTATCTTTCTGAGCTTCCTGAACGACGGATACCATTGCCATTTCATGAGCCTGAGATTATGGAATTGTGACATCAATATTGTGAATTAAGTAACAGTTGGTTGTCATTCATTAATGGCTGTGAAACAGTCGTGCGTATTTAGTTCAACGATTTGGAGAAGTAGAGGTGTTAAGTACCTGCTGCAAGTATTCTTCAACGCTTGTAGCCTCAGCCGGAAAAACATCCTCAAAAGTTGTCTACAAACAGAGTTACAAGATTTAACAAAGTAAGAATGAGTGAATAAGTAACTAATACGAATGGCACAAGAATACCTTCAATTCAAATGATTTTAGATCGCGTGCTAGCAGGTGCTACGTATCAGAAACTTGAGTTATCGGTTCTCAACATCAAACAGAGAAAGTTCAGTTCACTAATAATAAAAAGGGAAAACTTCACATAATAGTAACTAAGTTTCCTTTTTGTTCTACTAAAGTCACTCAAACTTTATTTGTCTCTTTAAAGTCACTCAACTTTTATTTAATGTTTCAAACTTGCGTAATTGTCAGGTTAGCAGGTTATACTGGATGATGTGTCAGGTTTCTTATGTTTTTTAAATATATAACAATGATGTGGAAAATATATGGTGACTTGGATTATTTAATAAAAATATTAAAAGACATTATTCATAAAGCTCAAAACAAACACCATTTCAACTTCTCAAACTCTTCACAAGTTCATCACAGCCCTAATTCATCTATCGTCCCCAAATAGGCAAATACCCCAACCCTAAGAACACCCCATCCCCTCCTGCTCCAATTTGCCGGCGACGGTGACGGCGACCTTGACGAATACTTCTCCCCCATTTGAAAATCCCACATTTTGCTAATCGTAACTATCCTTGTTGGTCTCGTTGCACCAACCTTAGTGGGGGTTCTTCTGTTGGGGTTTATGGGTTGGGGTAAATTCACGATTACAGAGAATGTATAAAAGTCGAAGATGGTGTTGTTATCCATTGGAGTTCCTGTAAATCTTTTTACCTTTGTTTTCTTTCGAAAAACATATTGGTTTTTTAGTGTTGAATTTGCTTTTGAAACAAATCAAACATGCGCCAATATAACAGCTCTTTTCCCCCTTAGAAATCCATCCACTTTGTATCCAATTATAATTTTAACGTTTTTATTAATGTATGTATTTGTGTTTTCGATTTTTTGATTTTTCTATTTTGGCTTTTGTGTATGTAAGGATCTATATATATACATGTATGTTGTTTAATAGTTGTACATGCATAATTACATATACAGGTTTCTCCATCTTGATTTCTTTTAATTACTAGTTAGATTTCTTCGATGGGTGATAAAAAACAAAAAGTCACCGGAGAAGATAATCGGGATAACCGTATTCGCCGGAGAGAGCCGGGGTTGGGTATTAGCAAATCGTATTACTACTTTTTTTCCTCTAGAAATCCATGTCACTGTATATTTTCCACATAGGCTTAAAAAAATTTAAAAATTAAGAAACTTGACACATCATCAAAGGGTAACCTATTTACCGGGTAATTACGCATGATTAGAACACTAAATAAAAGTTGAATGATTTTAGAGAGACAAAAAAAGTTTGAGTGACTTTTATAAAACAATCGAGAAACTTGATTACTATTATACAAAGTTACCTCTAATAAAAACAATAAGATCCATCATCCAAGATCAAGAACGATAAATAGCATCCTTACATCTAGTGCCTTTTCCTAATACTTTTTAGTTGTTTTCTTGTATGTTATATACATGCCGAATTAATTAAACCGTAACTGAATTAACTAACATAACCGAACAATGGCAAAAACCAACTGTTAGGTTTAATGATCTTCTGAAAACTGAATTTTGCAACGCTGTTTGACCACTGTTTGACCAAAGTCAAACCACTGTTTGACCAAAGTCAAACAATTGTTTGCAAAAATATGATTCTTAGTGATTCAAAAGTCTGTTTGACCAAAGTTAAAACACTATTTGACCAAAGTCAAACTACTGTTTGGAAAAAAAGAACCACTGTTTTCTCCACAAAACACTGTTTTAACCCAACAGTGTTTTGAAACCACTATTTAACCTAACAGTCGTTTCGAAACACTGTTTAACCCAACAGTGGTTTCAAACACTGTTTAACCTAACAGTGGTTTCAAAACCCTCTTTAACCGACAGTCGTTTTAAAAGTGGTTTCAAAACACTGTTTTAACCCAACGGGGACGGAAATGGCAGTTTACTCTAAAGTATGAAATAGCATGACCTGCTCTGCTAAAAAGAAAAAACATTTCAAAACTTTACAAAAGAATAAAATACCATTGCAGTCTTGTAGCGGCTCAGCAAAATGTTTAAAGAAAGCGTTCCGACGACATTCTCTTTTAGACTGCACTTAGAAAACATAAATACATAAATAGTAATATTATTATTTTTTAAATATGCTCACGGATCCATCACAGCTGTCACAGTCTTTGGAGGGGAGTGGAACATTAAGATCCATGCTAGCGGGAAGATGCACGAGCTCTGCTCGATTCTCCGCTATGTAGATTGAATAAACATTTAATCTAAAATGTATTTACTCTCGTGTTTCCCTATCAAAGTGAATTACTTTGACGATGAACCACTCATCTTTGTCATCATCCTCCTGTGTGACCCTAGCAGCAACCTGAGTCACAAAGTTATATTTACATGTAAGCATATTAAATTAAAAAAGAAAAACATCAAAATGGTAAAATAAAAAAAAATAATATTGTAAAAGATGTGACAAATATTGTAAAAGGTGTAAAAAAATGTATAATACAAACATAAATAAAGCAACTTACGTGCTCCCGTTCAGAGAAGGACATGGGCTACGGATCACATGTCACCCCATTAGTCTAGTGCTAATACCCGCGAACTTCGCGGGGCAGAATAAATAATATGTTCTGAAATAAAATAAAAATATTTGAAAAACTTTAAATTACTTCTTAGGTAAACTGTCATTTTGGTCCCTGTGGTTTGGGCACTTTTGCCATTTTAATCCAAATCTCAAACTTTTTAAATCTGAGTCCCTGTGGTTTCACTTTTATTGCCATTTTAGTCCAAAATCCAAAAAAATCCCTATTTTGGCTGTTACAACCTGATTGTTTTGTCCTTTTGTTCAGGGGCATTTTGGTCATTTTAAGCATTATATATATATATATATATATATATATATATATATATATATATATCCCTTCTCACATTACTCTCTCACCCCCTCTCTCTCTTTCTCTCCTCTCTGCCGCCACAAGCACCACCACCGCCACCACCACCACCGCCACCTCTTCCCCCTTCTCACCACCGCCACCATCAACACCCACCCCACCGCCATTACATCATTCACCGCCACCCACCGCCACCATCAACACTGAATCATCATCATCTTCTACCTCCATTGACTGTCCCCACCGCCACCGTCACCACCACTCACCTTCCCCTTGCCGTCAATGCCACACCACCGCCACTACATCCTCTACCACCACCGCCTCTGTATCCAAACCCTAAAAATTCAACCCCCAAACCCTAAAAATTCAACCTCCAAATTAGGATTCAGATGCAAAATCTTCGGTTTAGCTGCATTGTATTTGATTTTTGTTTGCCTCAAGAAGAGATGAATGATGGTTTACCATCGGTAGTATTGTGAGGCAAAGGCAGAGGAATCAGGTTATGTCAGGTTTGGAGAAAATGGCGGATGAAGCTTGGAATCAGGTTATGTATACATGTATGTTCATTTATGAAACCCCCAAATCAAGCAAATGAAACGGTGTTTTAATCGACAGTAGGAAGGACGTTATTGACGGTGGTGAGCGATGGGGATAGGTAGTGACAGGGGGTGGTGAAGGTGACGGTGGGGGTCATGGCGGTGGTGGTGGAGGTTGTGGTGTTTGGCTGGAGCAATTTCGATGAGAAAGGGGGTGTTGCAGTGCAGATCTGATGTTAATGAAGTGCAGATCTCAAACTTTTTAATGACCAAAATGACAAAAATACCCCTGAGCAAAAGGACAAAACAGGGGGGTTTAAATTGGGGAATTTGGCCAAATTTGAAATTTGGACTAAAATGGCAACAAAATTGAAACCACAGGGACCTAGATTTAAAAGGTTTGAGATTTGGACTAAAATGGCAAAAGTGCCCAAACCACATGGACCAAAATGGCAGTTTACTCTTACTTCTTAGTAGCAAATATCGTGAACTATCACGAGACAGAATAAATAATACATTGTGAAATAAAAAATTACTTAAAGTATTTTAAAAACTTTTAAGTTGCCCATGCTTTTTACTCTTGAACACGCCACATTTAGTTGCTCTTAGTGAAGTCGGTATCCCAAGAGTGCCTCCAAATACCAGATCTCCGAAATTCCCATAGCGTTAAACCATTTGTTACTCCCATATGGTTAAACCATCTTTTGCTGAAGGTGACCTAGTGCTGTCTGCTGAACCTACAACTAAACGATAGTATTGTTTGATCCTGCTATTGAAGATTGGATTAATTAAGCTTATAAAGTAAGCTTTAAGGAATCAAATTCTATAGGTCTATTACAAAAATTCTATACGTGTATTATATAATAAAGTAGTAACCTAAAATTCAAATATAGTAATTATTATAGTAATACTTCAAAATACAGTATAGATCTTTTATTTGTACAACAAAGAAGTTAAAATGGTTAGGATTTAACAGAATAAACACCAAAATAATAAAATATTAACAAATCTAAGTCATGGTTGAATGATCTGAACATTTTCAATCTATGAAATTCATAAAAGTTAATCATACTTAAAATTTTAATAATCTGTTGAAGTTTCATACAACCTCTATATGGAAATTTACCTGATCAACGCAAGAATTGACGCATACGACCTATAACAGGTAAATGAACAGATCTGCCCAAGACTAATCAGTCCTTATCAACAATAGCAGCCACTCCAAATTTTACCCGATTCAAAATAATACCCATAAACTTCCCAAGGCAAACAAAATAATACGTTGTGAAATAAATGACAAAAACGATTATAAGTTTAATATTAACATATCCAAGCTGTTTATAATGCCACATACAAAACACCTTTTTTTTACTTGGATCAGCGTCAAAAAGATTCCAACTATAAATCATATCCTTATAACCAATGTTTATTAAAAAAAATTTCTAACAATGGGATATTATAAAACCAACTATCAAACAAAGATAGAGCCAATGAAAACAAACAATTATATTTTCATGATTAGGTTTTTTAATCAATCCACCCAATTTAAACATGGGACTTTTAAAACTTTGAAGTCATCAGGACATTACATTAAAGATGATTTCAAAGAAAACAAGCATCCATTTTATCCAAATTCAAAGCCACTCAAACCCAAATCTTAAATGGGTCGGTTATCGAGTCACTTTTTCCCAGCCAAAAACCCAAACAACCCAACCCGAAATTCATAACCCGAATAAAAAGTCAAAGATTTAAAGTCTTTGGTATTTGAAACATTAAGTTTTAGAACTTTTGAACATTATTATATAATATTGTCAAATAATGTTTATATTTTGATGATATTTTTTAATACATCAAACTCACTAATGAAAGCAATCTTTTTCTAATCCATTACATTATAGGTGAGTAAAAAATAATTAAAATCAATATTTAGATCATATAAGACATACCGAAACCTATGAAGTACTAATATGCAGTTAAATAGGTGTGGTAACCGATTGTTGGTTGCACTTGCTTTTTGTTGTGTTAAAGTTTAATCAACTTTTCCCAGTAGTCATGTATATATATATTTTTTTTTACATAAAAAGGAAAGTGCCCTTTAAGTGATATTAGTCTCCAATCTGAGTATCAAAACTATCTTCAACTGTGTTCACAAATACAAGCTATATTAATTAGTTAAACGATTACTCAAGTGGTCTCATGTTACATCCAATACTTAGTTATAACATTAAACACACTCAGAATGCTGATATAGTTTTAGGTACCCTATTTTCATCAGGTATATGCATCAGAGAAAACGAATAAAAATCAAAACATTTAACTAACCCTAGTTAGCAATTAACCCTAAAATTGAAACTTGCTAGAATCATTATGCTGAAGATCTTTGAAGCCGACTACAAAAATGTATTTGAGATAAGTGATAACACCGAACCTTTATAAATCGAGCGTGAGATTTCACCTGTTGCAATAAGCCTTAAAAACCCTAAAACCGGCTGGTTATATAACATAGAAAAACAATTTGAAAAATAAAGTAAAAAAATATGAACCATACCTGTGTAGATCTGATTGCTAGCACGGATTATATGGTAGCAATAAGAACATGTATTCTCCATCAATTGAGAAGAAACGGTGTTGATCATGAAGATGCCTAATGAAGATACCTAAGTAATCAAGCATGAAGAATCATCAATATATATATTGCAAAATTTATGTTGGATCTACAAAGAACATATTCGATTTACCTTGTCAGACGTTTGAGATTGAGAGAGGAAGCTTGGAGAAGACGCTAAAAGTTGGAAACCCTAGTATGCGAATGAAAGGAGCGGGTTGTTCTTGGCGGTGGTGATTTTTAAAGGGGGTTAGGGTTTGTGAAGTTTGAATCGCACTGAATATAGAGAGAGAAGAAACCCTAGGCGTTTCAAAAGAAAGACGAGAAGAGAGATGATAAAAGAAAAAAAAAAGGGATGGTACTGTTGGGCGGGAAAATGGAATTGAGGATACCCTAATCAAGTGACACGTAGCCCAAAAAACTTTCATTTATTAGTTAGACTTTGTGTAGTGGGGTGCTATGCACCCACATAAAGCCCCTATAAAGCCCCAAACACCACTACGAAGGGCTTTATGAGACAAAAAAGAGGGGAGGCGCCATGCATATAGCGTCGGGTATGGGGGATGTTTTCAAAGTTTGGACCAATCACAAACAAGCAAGGTTTTTATAATTAGTTAATAAAATTGAAAATTAATAATTAGGTAATGATGGGTAGGGGTTTTATGACTACGTGCTCTAGTGATATAATGCCCCATAAAGCCCTCGTGTGACGTGACATGACACGTGTCGTATAACGCCCCACAATGGGCTTTATGACTTCGGATGACCTTAGTTATAATAGATAATAGTAATAAGAGTAATAATTACACTACTAGCATCAACTTTTACAAAATTATTATATATAGTTTATTTGGCCTAGATTTTAAACTTTATTCAATACGTATTTGAATTCTTAAATTCACACAACACATTTAAAACAAAAGAATAAATTTGACACATTCTTTCATTACTTGTCAGAGCAACCAACAACCTTTTAAACCAAAATTCTAATATTTAAAGAAACAACCATATACCTTAATTTATCAAAAGTGCAAAACTTCATCTTGCAAGTGACATTGTTAGGGTGTTTGGTGAGTGGGTGTTTGAGTGGGTGTCACTGATCGGTGATCATACCTCCATGATTGAGTTAGGGTGTTTGAGTAGGAGAGAGGGTGAGAAATCGATGTAAAGTCACCGAAGGTGGAGAAAGGTGATGGAGGAGAGAGAGAGAGAGAGAGAGAGAGGAGAGAGGAGAGAGGAGAGAAGAACAAATCAAAAAATACATAACTCAAACACCCTAGAGTGATTAACCATACCCCCTGATTGAGTGCAAAATAGGGATTGGAATAGGGAGTTGACATAGCATAAAATTATTGGGTAGAAAATCACTCAATCACCCTAGAGTATTAACTATACCCCACCTTTATGTGCGAGAATGAACATAATCGTGTGACATGTTTTTCCCAAAACTTCAATTCAATCATTGAACAACATGCCTCTGGTATTAATTTTAAGCTTATCGTGAAAAGAAAGTATTGTTTTTAATACTTCTCAAAATTAAGTATTATTTTTAAGGTATTATATTCTTTTTAGTTCTTCAGAGCTTATCGTAAAGAGAAAATATTGTTTTTAATACTTCTCCTTAAAAATTTAGTATTATTTTTAAGGTATTGTTCTTTTTAGTTCTTCAGACCTCATCGTAAAGAGAAAGTATTGTTTTTAATACTTCTTAAAAAGTTAGGGGCCGTTTGGGAACCTCTGAATGGGTAAGTGCTGAACCAGTAAGAGGTCTGAATGGGTAAGAGACTCTGAACTAGGAAGTGCTGAACCAAAAAGTGCTGTTTGGTTGAACCTCTGAATGGCTATGCACAATGACTACTTTACCCCTCTGAACTATTTTATGCTGAATGAAATGTATCTGTTTGGTCAGTGCTCTGAATGACGGTTCTGGAAGATTAATAATAATAAAATGAAAACACATAACATTATAGAAAATCCAAATTACATATAAGTCCTTCAAAATTCTTAAAAATTACTAAAATTCAGCAAGAAATTAATAATTTACGTAGAATTTTAATTTTAAACATTTCAAATTAGTTGACTAGCTATCTGGTTACGCAAAGTAGTCATATACTCAATGTCTTGTGAACCCCATTCTGTGTCGTGAACGAACTGCCCAACATTTTCTCCACCTTGTATTTCAGAAAACACAGTGTTCTCGCCATACTCCACAAATAATTGATCACGAATATTGCACTTCCTTATAAAATTATGGACGGCGAAACAGGCGATCACTATGTCCCTTTGGATTGGAAAAGAAAAGGGAGCCATTTGCTTTAGGATTGGGAATCTCGCCTTCAAAACACCATATGAGCGCTCAATAACATTTCTGAGTTGTGCATGGGCATGATTGAATTTTTCTTCCTTAGTTAACGCACGTTGTCGTCGAAAATCGGCTAGCCAATATCTCGTATTACGGTAGGGAGTCATAAACCCACGAGTGTTGGTGTATGCAGCATCACAAAGGTAATATTTATCTATAAACACCAGTATCAAAACTATTACATAAACAATAGGTAATTTATAAATAATTAAAGTTAAAATGATTAAAAACCTGGTGGGGGGAAGGAAAACCCGGAAGTCGGGTTAAATACTACTTCTTTTAAAACTCGTGAATCATGTGCAATCCCCTCCCATCCGGCCCATACAAACGTGAATATCATATCAAAATCACAAATTGCTAAGACATTCTGAAAGCATTCACCCTTTCCTCTTCCCCTGTAACGAGTCTGTTGGTCAACAGGCACGACTGCATGTACAAGAGTTCCATCTAGCGCACCTATTGCTCCAGGGAATATTTGTTTTAGTTTTCTATGTCGTTCTGAAGTATTTGCAATTGCATTAGAAGATGTTGGATTTATAACTTCTCTTGCGAAACTCATCATTGCATTTAGGACCTCATGAAAACATCTATGAATTGTTTCTGTTGAGTGCTGAAACCTTCGTTTAACCATTCGAAAACGTTCATTATGGCCTATGACTGTTAAAAACATAGCCAACTTTTCTTCAAAGCTTATTGACCTACTACTTTGCAACCAATTTTTTTCTTTAAAATGATTGCACAATAGTACAAATGCATCACGTGAAAGACGCATCAACTCATGACACTGTGTAGAAGTTCCATGCAACAATTCTTGTGTGTATGCATGACCGGTCAATGCCGAATTCAAGTCTCTTATCTTTTCATTTCTTTTTCTTTTTGAGTCTAACCGTTTCCAATACCAACAAAGGAGAATGAAAACTATAACCTCATCGTCAGGATCCATAGGCTACCTGTCATGACCATTAAATAACATTCAAGATGAACAAAAGATCCATATCATAACATCAAAAAATATCCATAACAAAATATTAAAAACCATAGATATATAAGATCCACAAAATTCAATCCAAACAAAACACATCCTTGACATAATATCCACAGAATCATCTAAAAAAATATCCATAACAATTTGTGCAACAAAACCCTATGCATAAAACATCCATAAAATGACACCCACAAAACCCTATCCGATCAATCCATACTTTGCTCCAGCATTCTTGACCCATAGTTCACAACTTTGCGGCTGAAGTCGTAACCACACTTTCCTAATATCAGCACTTTCACCAAAAAGCAAAAGTGCTGTTTGATATTTCACATCTAACTCTCCCCATCCCATTGTCTCCAACTTCTCCATGCATGCATCAATATCATTAGAAAGATTGTGTTTCTCTATCAAGATCTTTGCCACCTTAGTAATGCAGTCCCCAACTTCATCTATTGTTGCCTTATCTTTTCGTTTCTCCCTTTTTTTAGACCGACCGGATGCTTCCTCAGTAGCACCTTGAGTTGGGGGTTCCATTTGACCGCACTCGATATCCTCAATACCATTTAAATTGTGGTCAAAAACTTCCTCAGAAGGATGAGGAAGTGTAGAAGATGGCCCCCAACTATCAAAGCCGTTCGAAGTAGATCCCTCAAACAGTTGAACACAAAGCTCGGGGAAAGAAAGTGGCGCGCTTCTCAAAGCTTCTACGTATTTGTTTGACTGTGTAGGAAAATAATATAAAATATTATAAGATAATTGAAATTTAATAATAACTATTATTTAGAAAAACTAAATACCTTTATCTCTAGTTGCCATTCTTCTTCTGACAAGTTAAAGGTGTTTGTTACAGGATTATAAACGTTGCCGGTTTTGTTCTTAAGCTTTGACCAAGCAGAAAATTTTGATTTTAGATAATCATAGCGGTTCTTCATTTGTTTTTGATCCGCTATGAAATTGTGTTCGGTTTTCAACTTTTCCGCCACATTCTTCCATGAGCTTTGTTTAAGGCTGCTTCCTTCACGACCATGGAGTGTTACTTCTACAATACATGCTTCAAGAAATGTTTTGTCAACGCTCTCTTGCTTCCAACTAATCCTATTCCTTTTTGACATTTCTTTGAATATTTCAAAACAAAATAAAAGCAAGATTCAATCATGCATCAATATCATTAAAATGATTATAGTCAAATGAAAAGAAAATGAGTCTGGAAAAAGAGAAGTGGACCCAAGCATTTACTAAATCAACATTTCTATTAAAACTACTAATTAATTTAACAAATAGAGTCAACATAAAAGAGGTGGTGGACCCAAGCATTTACAAAAAACATAAAAGAGGTGGTGGACCCAAGCATTTACAAAAACTCATTAGCATAAAAGAACACAAAAAGTCCAAGCATTCATTAAATGATCTCCACTGTACAAACATGCAAAACCTATGGAAGAATATCCTCAAGCTTCTGATCATACTAATCTTATTAAATTTGGTGTTTTGTTTGGTTCAAAAATCTAATTAAAATAAGATACCCTAGTGGGTGACCATCGTTCAGCACATAATATGGTCAAATTTGGGTTTAATGATTCTTGATTTTGGTCAAGATAATTAGCCAAAAGTTCATATGTGGGTTTTACGTTTTTACACGTAAATACATATCTTCTTTAAGTTCATCTGTATGTAATTTACCGGAAGATCTGAACCAGATACAAGCATACACTAGCCCTGAATCAAACCATAACCCGCACAACCTAACATCGAGCATTCCAGTAACATCAAATACATAACTAAAACGATTAACATATTGGCGAATCAATACTTAAAAAAAAACCCTAGTTTTCAAAACGCATACAGAGCGATCGAACTTACCTGGTTGTGATCGAAGTTTTGTTGGAATCGGCAGTTGATATGCTTGGATGGTGGTCGCCACTCGCCAGAAGAGAAGATGAGAAGACGCAAGGAACGTGTACGTACGTGGGTATTTAGGTCTTTGTTTTCATTCAGAGATTGTTTTAAAACTAAATCGCTCAGAGGCCCATGAACCATTAAGAGGTGTCCACTTAACAAACCAAACACTCTTAACTCTTACCCATTCAGATGTAGCCTCTTAATGGAATCATTAAGAGGCTACCAAACAGCCCCTTAGTATTATTTTTAAGGGAGTAATTTGGTCCCTGAGTTTTGGTCACTTTTGCTACTTTAGTCTAAAACTCAAACCTTTTGAATCTGAGGTTCTTGTGGTTTCAGTTTTATTGCCATTTTGGTCAAAAAATGAAATCTACTCATATTTGTCTAATAAAATCTTGGTATGTTGTCCTTTTCCTCAGGGGAAAAATGGTCACCATAGTTTTATTACAAAAACAGCAGAGATTAGAAATCTTCCCCAAAACATCATCTTCTCCAAACCAAAACCTTACCAAACCCTTCTCTGTTCCTCTTCCCCAAAACATTATCTCACTCTCAACAACACCTCCTTCGCTCCATTCCTCACCTACCTCACCAACACATCATCTCACTCTTGGTTACGCGACCCTGACGGAGCAGGATCAGAACTCGCAGATCGGCTCGGTGTTGTGTTTATCGGCGGCGATTGAAGGACTTATTGTAACCTCACCACAAGGACTTATTTGGCAAAAGAGCAATTGTATGAACAATTAACAATTTCGGGCACGACACAATCCCCAAATCTATCCACAAAACCTGCAAATCCTAAATCTCACATACATTTAATTGATTTTTCTAACACATCGTTTAATTGGTTTTTCATTTTTTATATCAGCAAAATATGCACTTTACTTTTCATCTTCAAATTCATGCAACCAAGCTCTTTCTACACATATATGTAATCCCAAATTCATGAAGCGGTCTCAATATTCAAGTAAGTATCAGATCTTCAACAAATACCCATATAATCAAACTCAAAAATTAAAAAACAAACCTTTTTGTGTTTATTCTAACTTCTAATTAACAGGAAAAAAATCTAAATATTCAAGTGGGTATCAGAAATTCAACAACTTTAAGTTCAACAACAACCTAATACTGTAGATTATGACATAAACTGAAAAAGGGCACAAGGGCCTACCTTGAAACCAATTAGATGTCGTAATATGCTTTTATTAACAACTTGAAATGGGGTTTTGCAGTGAGTATAATCGGTGGTGTTGGGGTTGCAGACAATGGTGTTTGTCGGTGAAAGGCGATGTTTCCCGGTGGTTGTTGAGGGTAATGGTTTGAATTTTGGGGTATTCATGGACGAGATTGAGAGAGAGCAGATGGTTGTGTTAATGGTGGATGATGATGATGATGGTTGGGTTTGCCAAATAAGTCCTAAAATACCATTTTACCCCTGAGAAAAAGGACAAAATACCAGGATTTTATTAGATAAATATGAGCAGATTTCACTTTTGGGTCAAAATGGCAATAAAACTGAAACCACAGGTACTCAGATTCAAAAGGTTTAAGTTTTGAACTAAAGTGGGAAAAGTGATAAACCTTAGGGACGAAAATCACAGTTTATTCTTTTTAAGGTATTGTCCTTTTATGAGAAAAAATGTCGTATTTTTTTTTATAGAAAAGAACTGGTATATAAACCAACAATATAAAATCGCCGCATGCACCACCAAATCTTCCCTCCTTTTGCTCTCTGATAAACCCTAAGAAGTTCAGTTTATACCCTACAATTCTTCATATTTGATAACAATAATAATCCAAATCTAAACATGTCAGACCGCATACCCTTGGAAATCCTGTCGGAAATCCTGAAAACGCTTCCTGTGAAATCGTTGCTTCGATTACAATCTGTCTGCAAAGCATGGAAGTCTCTGATCAAAAGCTCTGATTTCATTGCACGTTATAGCAGCCAACGCCAACATCTGCTCATAAGGTATACAAAGTTAGATGATTTTAAATTAGAATATGTTTCATTGTTGATGATCATACTTTCCCCCAACAGAGAGTCTCCCCCACTGTTCCCTTGTTGGTTAAGAACCTTGAATGTCCTGTCTTAATAGGCATCTCTCACGGCTTGTTTTGTTTTTACGGTGATTATCAACCCGGATGCAGGGCTGTTATTTGGAATCCTAGTATTAGAAAAGCAGTTGATGTCGTTGTGCCTCGTGTGACATACTATAACCTATATAGATCCGCTTTAGGGTTTGGGGTTTGTAGTAAGACCAGCGACGCTAAGATTGTCACCATCACACATTCTCAAAGCGGTATTATTGATATGGAAAGCGTAAACCCTTGGCAAGTTGAGGTGTTTACATTAACCACAAGGGCTTGGAGAAGTCTTTATAGCGACAATCTCCCTCGTAAATCAGTTAAGCATTTCAAGTTACCGGTAGTGGTAGATGGGTGTCTTTATTGGCTTGCTCATAATTGTGATGGTATTACCGTGGATGATGGTACATTTACGACTGATTTGATTATCTCCTTTGATCTGACAAGTGAAGAATTTGGAGAAGTAAACCTTCCGGATAGTTTAGCCCACCCTCATTGTAGTTTGTCTATGCATAAGCTAAGGGAGTCCCTTGTTGTGGTTGAAGACAATAGACAAGTTTACCATCTATGGGTGATGGAGGATGGTGTTCCAAAATCGTTTCAAAAGCTCTTCACTATGAGCATTCACTCACCAGGTGTATCGATAGTTTGTCTAAGGGGATTTATGAAGACAGGTGAACCCTTAATTGAATTACGAACTCATCCTGGCAACACAAGAATACTTGCTGCTTATGAACCCTACTCTAATTCCATCAATAATCTTAGGATTAATGTAAGAAAAGGTTTATATTATTTTGTGTATTCCTACACGGAAACGCTACTTTTGCTTTGATCAGCCCGTTATTACAGTTTATGAAAAAGGTAATTGGCCAAATTGCAAAATGGAGAGTTAAGGACGGAAGGCTTTTGAAGCATTCAGGCAGGTTATTGATTTTTTTCATATTTGTTTTTGTTTATTATTCATACTAGCAATGTAACTATCTCGTCCATTGAATTGTTCCAAGATTACTATCGTTTTCGTAATTATGTGATTCATTTATTATCCATCTTGTGTTCAAGATAAGGTTTAGTACCTTTATTATGTAAAACTTCCAGCCATTATGATTTTTGTTCATGGGAGTACATGATTCTTGAAATCAACTGATAGGCGCCTTGATCCACTTATGCTTTTTTGATGATTTTGTTATCTTTCATAATGATTTTGTTAAATAACTAATGAAGTTGCAAAATGGCAGTTTGGCTCATATGTTCACATACACATCATTTTTTTTATTTAGTCTTCAATCCCTATATGTTCAATGTACTAAATGTCTTTTTTAGTGAATTTTGTACCAAAAATATGCATGTTTAATATAATTTATTGGAGATGCTATGTTATGTTGAGAAATCACATAAAGCTGCTGGTTTAGAGAATCAAAGATATGAGTTTAGCATAGTGGAATTTGATTTTAATGATATAGTCTAAGTGGGTTAGGCATAGTCTAAAGAGGGTTAAAGGCGATCCGGGTGAAAGTCAAAGTATAGATCGACCTGTCAAGAGTGAAACCTGCTTGCACAAAAGAACTTAAAGTGTGCCTGGTGAGTTTTGGGGCGTCCGTGAAGGCAGGTGTTGGGATTATTACACTTACTTTGTTTCTGAGTGTTGAGAGTAGAAATTAGTATATGAGCCCACGGGTCTATTAGGTTGTTACGGTTTAGTTATGATGTCTATATATTGTAACCGAATCCTTCAATGATAAATAATTCAGTATTTCATCACCTTACCGAAATTGGTAAACGGGAACTTTGCAGAAATAAGGTGCTGTATAGGCTTCCTGTTACCTTGTATTTTTAGTTTGTGAAACAGGAGACAATTCTGGTTTTGAGAAAAGGGAAGAAATAGGTATAATGAAGCTTGAACATCGGAGAGATAAGGATGGTGTTGGTCGTTGTATATATGTCACTTACCTCCTCCTCTAAATATGCATTTTTAAGTACATTGCAATGGCCACAAAACACCCGGGGTCTTATTCACATATGGTCAGCTGTCTTTTCTACTATAGTTCTGTGTCTATATTAAGCCATTCAACAAAATTTCTAAACTCTCATTGGTTCAAATATTTTGTTATAAATCTCTTGTCACTGGTTTGAGAACAGTAACACTCTTAGGGCGGAGACTGGAATCAAGTTCAATAGCAGGTCTCATTTGTCGGTTTTTTTACTGTCATAGCCAACATTGGGGGAGTATGTTCTATGACCAGAATACGATTTTTTTTCGAAATTCATATGCAATGGTACAAAAGATTCAGCATGGTTTTGATTGACGCTAAACAAGTGGAGGCTCCGTTTTATCTTATTATTCAACTTACTGCTGGATTTATTCTGTTAGCCTCTGATTGCGTACATAATAATGATTTGTGGCCTTGTTTGGGAATCAAGTAAGTCATAGGAGGTATTGTAAGTCACAGTTAACAGGAAAATAAGCTGGGCGAACAAAGAATTAATACCCTGGGGTGCAACTCTCAACAAAGAATTCGTAAATATTCATAATCTAAAAATTATTAATATTTGCACACTCTAATTATTCCCCTAAATACTGAAACTTGAGTCATCTCTTTACTACACTTTTTCAACGATAAGTTACCAAACGGCTTCACCATTGTCACCGTGACCGTTGGCTGACCTACCAGAGACCTTCATTATCGATTTACCATCACCAGGTCAGTCCCTGCCAGAGTCCGCCTCTCCTCTTCCGTCGGCTCTCCATTCTCTCTATTTCTCTATTAAAATGTGAAAAGTGTGGTGGAAATGAGAAGACAAAAAGAGTAAAAAGGTTTATCTTGGTAGTAGACCTGGCAAACGGGTCGGGTCGGGTTGGGTCGGATCATGGGTCAAGACGGGTTCGGGTCAAAACGGGTTCGGGTCGAAACGGGTCAATTAAAATAAGGGTTGTTTTGGTTCGGGTCAAAACGGGTTCGGGTCAGAACGGGTTCGGGTTGAAAGGGGTCCGGGTCAGAACGGGTTTCGGGTTGGGTCGGGTCGGGTCGGTTTGGTTAAAAATTAAAAAAAAAAAAAAAACAGAGAGATTGTACATCAAGTGGATCCATCTTCACCTCTTCATAATATCATCTTTGCATCACTGATGAAATTTCCACTATAAATTCATTGCAAAGTTCACATCTTGCAATGATTAGAACAAAGCTCATGAAACTTTATTATATCCATCATCTGCAGAGAATATGTTGATTAAATCCAACAAATATTCTCACGATGTTGATTCTACTTCCAAGATAGTGTCTATTATGATGACATTCTGGCTGAGGATTCAAAATGTTGTCTAAGAATCGTGAGAGGGTTAAACGGTAACTTTTATGTTTATAGAAACTCTTTGCTTGTTAAGAATATAATTCTTGTAAGAAATTGTAGGTTGAAACAGTATGTCAAAAGTTTATAGCAGAAGAGTGTTATCCTTAGACCTGGCAAACGGGTCAGGCCAGGTCGGGTCATGGGTCAAAACGGGTTCGGGTCATTTTTTTTTTTTTTTTTTTTTTTTTTTTTTGGGGGTCAGTATTTCAGTTTTTTTTTTCGGCTTATAATTTCTGCGAATAACTTTGTACCGGATGTGCAAAATCTCGATTCGTATAACTTGTACTCTCCTGATTCGTATAACCAATCAGATCTGTGTATAACCAATCTGCAGCGAATGTCTAATCTGCAGCGACTAAACGACAAAATTCTGAGCGAAAAATTCTGCGGATGAATTTTACTAAACACGTGCAGATCTATAAAACCGATTTAAACTGTGGTTTCGTGATCGTGACTGTCCCCACTATTTTCCGAATATAACAAATCAACTGCAACAAATTCTGCACCAGTGTTTAAATCGTGGTTTCGTGATCATGGTTTTGTGAACGTGTTTTTGCGTCAAATTCTGCAGTGAACTGCAACAAAGCAACCTTTAATTCTGCAACCGAACTAAAATCTGTCCAAATTTCAGCGAATAACAGCTGCAAATTTCAGCAAATAACAACTGCAAATTCGTGATGAACTTAAATCGTAACAAATGGAATCCAGGTTCGCAGTAACAGATTCGTAATCGTTCTGGATTCGTATCAAACTGAATTGTTACTTCAAGTTCGTAAAACACTGTTGGGTTAGGATCAGCGGACAAACACTGCAGTGACGGATTCACAGATACACTGAATATCCAATTCGAACTTCTGTGTATATTGAACTGCAGATTGTGTATCCCTGCTTTGTACGAAGTCTGATTTCGGGGTTCGTAACTTCGTATAATGACTGAGTACCAAACAATCAGCTGGATTCGTACCAATGTTACTTCGTATCAAATTGGCTTCGTATAAAAGTCTCTTCGTATCAAACTCCTAGCTTCGAAACGGTGCGGGCCGAAACGGTTCGCGTCGAAACGGTTCCTGTCGAAACGGTACGCGTCGAAACGGTACGCGTCGAGGCGGTTCGCGTCGAGAAGGTGCGCGTCGACACGGTGCGCGTCGACACGGTGCGCGTCGAAACGGTTCGCGTCGAAACGGTTCGCGTCGAAACGGTACGCGTCGAAACGGTACGCGTCGAAACGGTTCCTGTCGAAACGGTTCGATTCGAAACGGTACGAAACTCGTCCCGAACCGAAACTCGTCTCATGCGGAAACTCGTGCCGGCCAGAAACCCGACCCGAACCGACCCCGTTCCAATCCAAAACCTGCGTCGTGTCGAAACCCGACTCGGCCCGAAACTCAATTTGAACTAAACCCGTTCCGATCCAAAACCCGTTTCGTGCTGTAACCCGTCTCGTGCGGATACTTGTGCCGGCTCGAAACCCATTCCGATCCGAAACCTGCCCCGTTTCTTTAAGACACTAACCCACATCGACCCATTTCTTTAATGTTGTCGACCTGCTTTGACTCGAAAATAACAAGATGGAATTTCAAGTGACCCATTATGACCCATTTAGTTAAAATATCTTACCCAAACCAACCCATATAATTTTAAAAGCAACCCAAATTGACCCACTTGGAAGGCTGTGGGTCAAGATTGCCCCCTCTACTTGGTAGGTTAAAACAAGTGGGTATTAACCAATGTATTGTTTTACGACGTGTACGAACCTGATCCAATCGCGTTAAAGTTGCGTCCACAAGCTTAATAATCTTCAAATAAAACATTTAATTATACGGTGTGTACAAACCTCATCCAATAGCTTTAAAGTTGCTTCCACAAGCTTATAACATGGGGTATGGGGCGGGAGTTTGGGCGTGGATTGGGGGAAAACGCCTAAGCCATCACCCCGGGTGGGCTTGGGTTGGGGCGTGACCCTTGAGGCTTGGGTTTCAAGCCGGGTGTGGGGCAGTCTGGTCAAGCTGACATGGCGGGCTCTCACTGGACAAACAAACTAGCCGTTGGCCAACGGCTATCTTAAAAAAAAATTATTTTTCACTATAAAACTCACATTTTTCTTCCATTTTTTTACCACATTCAACCACATCTTCTATAATCATCTTCAATTCTCCTTCTACAAAACGAAAAAAAATGTATCCTCATAACCGTCCTTTTGACCCGAAGAACCCGTATGCATTCCAAGAAAATAATCCTAGCCCACCACCCATTCGTCCAATGCCTCGTCCATTTTTTATACACTCTTCTATGCCCCAAGAAGCGGGTTATGCATCGTATCTTGGGAATTGTTTGTTTACTAACTTCCCACACACCGATGATTCGATACCTACCCCGTTTACACAAACGCCCATCAACCTTTCACCAATCTCCATCGACCTTTCACAAAACGAAACCGTCCCCGAAACTTAACCACCCAACGATGGTCCTTCCGCATCGAAACCCATCAAAAAGAGAAGCCATAAGAAAAAAACCCGAGGCGGATAAAGCACTTGAAACCGTCAAGCGAAAACAACTAAAATGGACAGTTCCTGAAGAAGTTGCATTGGCGAGGAGTTGGTTTCAACAATCTCAACATGCAACTTTAGGTATTCTTAAACTTTGTTTTTATTTTAATGTTTTTTTATATAACTTTGTAATATATTAAATTTTGTTTTTATAAAAATAAGAAATTCTCAACATCGAACCCATTTGTGGCAAGGGGTTAGTAGAGTATTCCATCAAGAATTGGGAAGATAGTTTATCGTGAAAACCATAGCTTGTCCTCGAAGTGGAGCGAGATAAGCGGCCAACTTACAAAATATAGTGCTTATTTAAATAAAGCAAAGCAAAACCCAAAAAGTGGTGAAAACGAAGCCGACATTGTGCCGAATGCATTGTTTCAATTCAAAACAAATGTGGGGACCGACTTCCGTTTCATGCATTGTTGGGAGATTTGTAAGTTCCATCCAAAGTGGCCGAATATTCCCAGTGGTAGCGAAAGTAACACGTCTTCCAAAAGGTCAAGGGCCTCGTCCCAAGCCCAATCTGATGCACGAGATCATGAGTTTGAGGACCTTTTGGATGATTCGCGAAGCCCAAACCGGCCTGAGTATGGAAGAGATGCCGCAAAAAGGCGTGCTCAAAAATCAAGATCTGGTACGGCATCGCCTTCAGCTGGGAGTTCGGATTTGCGTAGGGGAATATACAGCGACCAGTTGGATGACATTTCATCCAAGTTAGATACATTCAACGTCTTCCAACAACAAAGGGCCGAACAACGAAGGAACAAAGAAGCTAGAGATGCCGCTAGAGATCCCTGATACAAAGACGAAATGATTTGAAAATTCTATCCCAGCCGACTGATCACCTACAGGGTGACGAGTTACAACTAGTCTTGGAGATGAGAGAAGAGATAAAAAACAAATATAAACATCAGGAATTTTTTTTATGTAATTTTCTTTAAATAAAAATATTAAAAAAAATTAAATTTGTTGTTTTAAAACAAAGTGTATATTTACCAAACTACCCATCATTTATATACAAAGTTTATAAATATTTAGGATATACAATTTAGGAAAAATAATTGGAGTTGGGGGGATCCCATATAATTTTAAAAATTTCAGACGAAAAATCGCAACTTATACACTTATAACCGAAACATTGAGGGGGGAAGAGAGGGGGGGGGGGGTTGCACCTCCGGGCACCCACTATACTTCGTCCCTGCTCATGAGGCATAAGTGGAGTCATCTGTGTGGCATAAGTGGTGTGGGGTAATATACATTCACAACAACTAGAGTAGTCGAATCATGTTCAATACATGTAGAACTTGATGACATATGAATGGTTAATATAAGCGAAGACAATGTGATGATAATGGACTGCTTTTTCACTTCATCCCTAGTTAGTGTTATGGACACCTATATGTTCTTTGATGCATGTGAGTAACCCTACGCGGAAGGTGAACAACAACATGTTTGAACAATAATTATAAAAAAAAACCCGGTGGAGGCTAGAGGAAGATGGCAGATGGTACAGTGCTGGAATTTAAAGCCCTAATCGTGGAATGGAGGTCCATAGTATTTGTTGACGTTGTTGTGAACAGTGAGAAGGTTAGGGGAACAATGCATAAACATAGAAGGAATGGTGTTTCTTATTTTATTAGTTATGTAATAAGTACATAAAAGTTAAGAATACAAAAGGTTTAAATAAAATAAATAGATTTACATAAATTTTTAGTGAACATAAACAAACGTAAATGAACGAACGAGGCCTATGTTTGTTTTCATTCATTTAAGTTATCAAACAAGATTTCATGTTCGTTTACTAAACCAAAGAACTTAAACGAACTTCCCCGAAGGGTTCACAAATTGTAACGTTCGGTTCACCCTAGATATATGTATTCACTGTATTTGTAGAAGAATGGTTTTTTTTTTTTTTTGAAAAGTGAACTTCATTAAACAAAACCGCCAGACCACTTACTTTCCAAGGCGGAAAGGAGGGGCCGCAAACCCACTTACATCATATATAGATTACACCATGATTTTCAATCCATCCTTTTACTATCATGCCTATTACTATACCATAAAAATGAGAGAGCCTTTACTTCCGCGACTACCTACACAACCTTGGTGTCTTTATTCTCAAAAACCCGTTCATTTCTAGCTTTCCACAACCTCCAACAACAAACAATCATCACCCCTCTCACAATCTCTTTACGAATTGGCGAGAGACCTTGAACTTTATGCAACTCCATGACATCCATCAAGCTAAAAGCAAAAAAAATTGGAACGCCACACCATCTCACCACACTATCCCACACCCCCATTGAAAATCCACATCCTGAGAATAAATGATCCACCGTTTCGTCGCCATCTTCACATAGAACACACTTCGTATCATGTGTGTGAATGTTCCTTCTTCTAAGTGTATGGTGAGTTGTTTTGCTAAACAGGAAGTGGGTTATAGTCTGGCTAGGTGAGTTGTTTGCAACAAAGTGAGTGATATAGTGTATGGTGAGACATGTGGCCTCCCATGAGGCGTAAGTCGAGTCATCTATGTGGCATAACGGCATAAGTGGTGTCAGGTAATAAACATTCACATTGAGATTGGTCTGTTGCATATGTGGAGTCAAATACATGTAGAACATGATGATATGAATGGTTAACATAAGCGGAAACAATGCAATGATAATGATGGACTGCTTTTGCACTTCATCGCATTGGTGTTATGAATGGTTAACATAAGCGGAACCTATGTTCTTCGATGCATACGAGTAACCCTACGTGGATGGTGAACAAAACCTCATGGTTGAACTTTGATTGTAAAAAAATGTTAAGATTAAACCATCAAGACAAAAGATAATAATATATATTTTATCAAACAATAAGAACAGAGCTGTCCTCGAAAACTCTTGAAAAAATTTAGGCATCGGGCGACGAAAAGAATTGGGCCCAAAATTATGGTTAAGGGTAAATGAATTACAAAATTAAAAACTTAGTGATAGAGCAAATACTCGAACTTGAGACCTTTACATTATTTTGAGATGGTTTTTGCCACTACACCACAAATATTTTTTTGCATAATAAACTGATGAATATACTAAATATATAATTTAATAAATATATACAAGCTTGTAAAGACTTTTCGGGCCCTTTGAAATTTTGGGCCTCGGGCGTAGGCACGGGTTTGCCGGGCCTAGAGCCGGCCCTGAATAAAAAAAATTAAGATGTGTTTCACACACATGAGAAAGATACAATGTGATAAGAAAGAGTGAAGAGACGCCGGACAAACTAGCAAACGGAATTATTTTGTTGACAAAAATACCCTTTTTGTTGACAAAAATAGCCCACCCTTTACCTTTTTAACTAACCCCCTATGTCAAGTTCAAATTCTCAAACCACATTATTTTGTTGACAAAAATACCCTTTTTGCTAGGAATTTCACATGTCATTGAACTCTCCATGGTGAGTAAAGTAATTAAATCATGTAGGATGCAAGGATTTTGTATGAAAATTAGAATGATAGATGTTCTTATAGGATATCTTGTACAACTATAAACTTTCCTCTTGAAGAGGAATTAGATAGGGTCATGTTGTAGTAATCAGACGATTTTTTTAAGGATCCCAAAAAAACCCATGGCGACGATGATTGTGTTAGAAACCAGATTTCTCATATGTATTACATTCATTTGGGTCTTTGTTGCGTATGCGGCCAAGGGATGTTTTGCTAAACGGGAAGTGGGTTATAGTCGTAAAGATATCCGACCAGGTGAGTTTTTTGCTACAAAGTGAGTGATATAGTGTATGGTGAGATATGTGGCCTCCCATGAGGCGTAAGTGAAGTCATCTATGTGGCATAACTGCATAAGTGGTGTCGGGTAATAAACATTCACATTGAGATTGGTCTGTTGCATAAGCGGAAACAATGCAATGATAATGATGGACTGCTTTTGCACTTCATCGCCTTGGTGTTATGGACACCTATGTTCTTCGACACATACGAGTAACCCTACGTGGATGGTGAACAACCTCATGGTTGAACTTTGATTGTAAAAAAAAATGTTAAGATTAAACCATCAAGACAAAAGATAATATATATTTTATCAAACAATTAGAAAAAATAAGATGTGTTTCACACACATGAGAAAGATACAATGTGATAAGAAAGAGTGAAGAGACGCCGGAACATCACCAAACGGAATCACCAAGGTATAAGTGGTATAGGTAAATATCACATGATGTGGTGAGCGATAAAGATAATAACATAAACATGATAAGATCAAAATACGAATAAATGTACAACATAATAACTTCTTGACTTGTATTTGCATTTGCATTCGGGTGAGGTTCATACTTCAAAATTGTCCAGGCCCAAGTAATCTGCCCTAACTAGCTAGCTGCTGGGCTGAGTACTTGAGCCCAACAAACTAAAAAGGCGATTTATTTAAAGTAACATTCATACGTCGTCGTTCTGCTCTCTGTAAACCCTAGAATTCTCCACAATCCAAAATCAAAATATGTCAGACCACATACCCTTCGAAATCCAGTCGGAAATCATGAAGACGCTTCCTCTAAAATCGTTGATTCGATTCCAATCGGTCTGCAAATCATGGAAGTCTCGGATCCACAGCTCTGATTTCATTGCACATTATACTGGCCAGCAGCAACATCTGCTTGTAAGGTATAAAAATCCAGATGATTTTAAGTTAGAATATGTTTCATTGGTTGATGATGATAGTTTCCCCCAACACAGAGTTTGTGTGACTGTTCCCCCATTGGTTAACGACCTTGAAAATCATGTGATCTTAGTCGGCAGCTCTCACGGCTTGCTGTGTTTCCAACGTCGTCATCCGCCCAGAGACAGGGCTGTTATTTGGAATCCTAGTATTAGAAAAGCGGTTGCTGTCGATGTGCCTCATGTGACAGATTTGAACGCATATCGAACCGCTCTAGGGTTTGGGGTTTGTCGTGAGTAGGCCTGTAAACGAACCGAACGTTCAGCGAACAGTTCGTGAACCGTTCCGCGGGAAGTTCGTTTATGTTCGTTCGTTTAATAAACGAACGAACATGAACAAGAAATTTCGTTCAATTAGTTAAATGAACGAACATGAACAGTGGTCTCGTTCGTTCGATTGTGTTCGTGGACGTTCGGTAAGGTGTTCGTGAACATGTTCATGAACATTCATTGATTTGCGTTCGTTTATGTTCGTATGTTTGTGTTTTAATTGAAGATCTTTGTACTTTTTTATATTTTATTTGTACTTTTCATATTATTAAACTTCTATATATTTTATTACCCTAACAATTAAACTAGGAAACCCACTTTCACCTTGTTTATGCATTATTTCTCTTTCATTTCTTATTATTTACATCGGCGAATACGATCGACCTCCGTTCCACAATAAGGGATTCAAGTTCGAGTGCTACTCTCTGGGCTATCTATCTTTATCCTTTGTCGCGTTCTCCAAATTTATTTGTGTTTGTTTGTGTTCGTGAACCGTTCGCGAACACGAACATAAAATCTCGTTCGGTAAGTGTTCATGAACCGTTCGTGAACACATTTATTTCCTTAACGAACGAACACAGACAAGGCCTTGTTCGTGTTCGTTCGGTTCGTTTACAGCCCTAGTCGTGAGACTACAAACCCTAAGATTGTCACCGTCACACGTTCTGAAAGTTTAAACCCTTGGCAAGTTGAGGTGTTTACTTTAAGCACAAGGGCTTGGAGAAGTCCATATAGCACCAATCTCCCGAGTAACAGTTAATTTTTTTTGGGTTACCGGTAGTTGTAGATGGATGTCTTTATTGGCTTACTTGGGATTATGCTACATTTACGACTTGTGGTTTGATTATCTCGTTTGATATGACAAGTGAAGAGTTTGGAGAAGTAAACCTTCCGGATGGTTTAGCCCACCATGAATGTAGTTTGTCCATGGATAAGCTAAGGGAGTCCCTTGTTGTGGTTGAAGTCTGTCATGAGGCCAATAAACGAGTTTACCATGTATGGATGATAGTGGATGGTGTTCCAAAATCGTTTCAGAAGCTCTACACTATCAGTACTCACCCACCAAATGTATTAATACGTGTAGTGGGATTTCGGAAGACAGGTGAACCATTAATTGTGTTGCAAACTCATCTTGGCTCCGCTAACAACATACTTGCTGCCTATGAACCCTACTCCAACATACTTGCTGCCTATGAACCCTACTCTAAATCCATCAATAATCTTGGGATTAATGAAAGAAAGACTATTTATTATAATGTGTATTCCTACATGGAAACGCTAATTCTTCTTTGATTCGCCTGTTATTACATTTATGAAAAAAGGTAATGGCCAAATAGCAAAGTGGATGGTTAAGGACGGAAGGCTTTTGAAGCATACAAGCAGGTTATAATATTTTTTTCATATTTTTTTTTTGTTAATTATTCATATTAGCAAAGTTAGTATTTGTCCATTGTTCCAAGATTATTGTCGTTTTTGTAATTATGTGAATCATTTATAATTCATCCTGTGTTCAAGATAAGGTTTGGTACTTTTCTTATGGTAAAACTTCCAGCCATTATGATCTTTGTTCATGGGAGTACATGATTCTTGAAATCAATTGGTAGGCCGTTGGAGCCTTGATCCACTTGTGCTTTTTTGATGATTTTATTATTATTCATAATAGATTCAATAGTAGAGGCAAACATTTAATAGTAGAGCCTTGATCCACTTGTGCTTTTTTGATGATTTCTTTCTTTCTGATCTAACTATGTTTATAAGGACACTGCAAATGTTTATATTTGTAGAACCATAGTATGTCTGCCTTTTATTTTGATATCTTTTAGTCATCGTGGTCGGTCCACTTGGATCAAAGGGGGTGGGATCATTCATGGTTCAGGAGACATAAGGAGGCCAAAATACATTGATTGGGTAGTCATCTTTCATTTATTTTGCTCCTTAGAAACTCTTGTTCATCCACTGTTGGTTTTATTTGATGTTAGGAAAATGTCTAAGTATGAAATTACTTATGGTATATTGTTCAGGTCACATGTTATCCCTTTTGACCAATTCAACGGCTTTTAGATGCATTTTAGGATGTTGACATCTCATGGGGAGCATTAACTTCCTCCCCCACGTTTACATTTTTTAGCGCCATACAATGGCCAAGGAAGCCGGTTTTAGTCGGTTTTTTGCTTTGGCTAATTTATTTTCGGTTGCCATCTTTAACGAACTCGTATGTCAAATTAAAAGCCCCAAAACACATTATTTTGTTGACAAAAATGCCCTTTTGCTAGGAATTTCACTTGTCATTGAACATGATCTCTCAGAGGAGACACATTCCATGGTGCGTGAGGTAATTAAATCATGTAGGACGCAATGGATTATGTATGAAAAGTAGAATAATAGATGTTCCTTATAGGATATCTTGTACAACTTTAACTTTCCTCTTGAAGAGGAATTAGATAGGTTCATGTTATAGTCTTATTAACAACACTGACCAACATTATATATTTTCATTTGATTCTTAACGCATTCAAACACTTGTGATCTTATATTGACTTTTTTATTTTTTTAGTCCAAATCTTTGCGATAGCTTAGTTTACATGCACGCTTAGTTATTTATTTTTTTAATCTAAATACAATGGCATAGATGTGCCATTTTGTTCTTGTGTTTTTTAGTGTTTCAAACATCCGTGTGCAAGTGCAAAACATGTGTATGCACGTGTGTGGTAAAGTGTGTGTTTTGCGATCCTAACACAGGTGTAGTCTGGTTCACCAAATATTTTTAAAGGAACTGGAATTTGGAATTAATTGAATGAAGTTGGAATGTGTAGAAACTTATATGACAAAAGTACCCTTGAATACATCTTCATCACTTGAACTCACGTCTCGAAACCCAACCATTTTCTTCTTCTTGAATACCCACCATTCTAATACCCAAATCAAATATCGCAATTATGGTCGTCACTTGCGTCTGGGTTGAATCGTTCATCGTTGACTTCAATCTTTCGATTTCTGGGTTTAATCAATTTATAGGTTCAATGAAAGTTGAACACTGGAAATAAATCTATTGAATGCCTTTGTAAATTATGATATTCCACTTCTCCATAAATGAATCCGTTTAATTCTTTCAGTAGCTTTTGTTTTTATTGAATCATTTGTTTTCTTATTACTTTTGTGGAATCACTTTTGTTTTACAGAATCATCTCAGAGTTTTATTAATTTATTGGTTTCAAGTGATGATGAAACCCATTTGTGGATTTATTATTTTACTAGGTTAGCTACCCGTGTGATACACGGAGTTGAGTTTTAAAAACGTTGCAATAAAAAAAACTCTTGTCAATTTTAACCCAAAAAAAAGTCGACCCTTGAATTTATTCTAATCTTGCGAAAAATGATTTTTACGCCCAAAAGATCTATTAAAATGTCGAACCTGCATTGTTAATGAATTTAAAACACTATATTTATTTACATGTGTAATTCTATTATATGTAACAGGCCAAAACATAGGAATTAAATGGAAAGGGTAAAAAATTAAATTAAAATGAATTACAACCCGTCACAATTTTTTATTAACAAATTCCATTAAAAGAAAGAACCTAGGGGACTAGCAAAAACTAACAACATTACATAATTACATCGTTAATAAGAAAATTATTCCACCTTGACCAATCTAAATTACCAAACTTCGACCTACACTTTAACGATAAAAAAAGACTCTTCTTTAATTTTGTCCACTAAGGTCCTCACAGGTATGATGTTATTAAACGCCTTTGAAATCCACCACAAAGTCGAAAAAATAACATCATCAATCACCATCTTCCAATTCTTTGACCCGTACTGATCCCGGCTGAGAAGGACCATTTAGTTGACTGAGGCGAAGACTGAAGCGATATCCACACCAGAATACGCCACAAGACCATGCACATGAAAAGGCATGAAACGAGCAGTTGATCAACAGTTTCCTGTGAACACCCACACCTCCAGCAGAAATCACTATCAACGTGCACCACCCGAACAGCCAGCGCCTCCTTTGACGGGATCTTGTTGAGCAAAGCACGCCAGACAAAATAATTTATCTTTGGCAAGATCCACCTGTTCCAACCAAAGACAAAATAATTTATCTTGCTGCAAACTGCACATTTTTTCCATCACAACCTTCCTGTCAGGGGCGGAACCAGAGGGGGGTCAAGAGGGTCCGTTGACCCTCCGGTCACCGGAAATTTTTGAATTTTTATTTATAAATTTTGAGTTTTTGAAGAACAAACTTAGAGATGGACCCCCTAATTTGAACCAGTATAGAATATAAGCTTATGATGACCCCCTAACTAAATCGTTCTGGTTCCGCCACTGCTTCCTGTAACAGGCCACGGAAAAACTGTCCCTCTCCCCATTTGCCCGTCTCGATATGTCTTTATCCCCATTAAGCTGTCTTCATGAAAGCCTCATTAGTTCCCCGATTTGTCCCCACTCTGAATTACTACACGGATCCCTCCTCCAAGGCTAAACACCTGGTAGTTATATTCCTGGATTTCTTTATATTCTTTTAACTTAAAAAAGGCTAAACACCTAGCAGTTTTTGGTAGCTTTAATAGCAGTTTTGAGTGTTCTTTATATGTAAAAAAGCCCAAAAGTAACTTATATTTTTTTTTTCAAATCCTAAAACAATAGCAAAACACAACCACTGTAATGCTAAATGTCACTTTATAGACTATAAAGTATAAAACTTGTGTTAGGATAGGAGACCAGTTCGTAAAGACCATTTGAAATTAATGATTGTCATACTGTTTAACTCAAAGAAATACATGATGTTCAAGATAATGATTATTTAACGAAAAAAATCTAAAAACAAACTAGTTGATTATTTAACCAAAAACTCTAAAAAGAATCTACTTGAGAGCACAGAGGAAATCAACAATCCATTTTTTTTCTCTTCATGAAGTACGTCTTACAATATACTTGCTATAAAGGAACACAATGTTCTTTTTGAATTTTAATAACTTATAAGTCAATGAGACATACCCACATTAATAGGTAGGAGTCTTGATCCACTTATGCTTTTTGATTCTTTATCTCAATTTGGAAGATTAAATGGTTTTTGATGATTTTGTACAAAAGGATGGGGAGATAGATAATGACGTTGCCCATCGTATACAAGCTGGCTGGTGTAGGTGGAGAGCAGCCGCTGGGGTTTTGTGTGACAGGAGGTTCCCAACTAAATTAAAGGGAAAATTTTATAAGGTTGCAGTTAGACCTGCTATGTTATATGGAACAGATTGTTGGGCTATCAAAAAGACGCAGACACGCAAGATGGAGGTGGCAGAAATGAGGATGTTACGGTGGATGTGTGGGCACACAAGGCTAGAGCGTATGAGAAATGAGGTTTTTAGGGAAAGGCTAGCGGTGGCTAGTATATCGAGTAAGATTAAGGAGGGGAGATTGAGATGGTTTGGGCATGTGAAGAGGAGGCCATTGACGGCAACGGTTAGAGTAGTAGACACCCTTTGTGTGGAGGGTAGGAGGAGTAGAGGAAGGCCCAAACTAACTTGGGAGGAGCGGATTAGGCAAGATTTGCTAGAGTTGCACCTTTCTGAGGACATGGTCCAGGATAGGAGTTCGTGGAGACGTAGGATTAAGGTTAAAGATTTTTAGGAGAGAGTAATGAGGTGTCTGAGATTTTTGGGTTAGGGGTAAAAAAAAAAAAAAATTCTACTTTTCGGGTGGACCTTACATGTGTTTATCATCTTGTGTGTATGTGTGTGTGTGTATATATATATATATTGCTTTAGGGACTATAGTTGTGTCTATTCTACTATATTAGTCGGTTACCACTTATTCTGTGATTGGTAGATTTCTATTGCTATATCTGTAGTTTTGCATTGTTTGCTTGATGTTTAGTTTCGAGCCGGGGGTCTTTTTGGAAGCAGCCTCTTTATCCATATGGATAGAGGTAAGGTTTGTCTACATCCCACCCTTCCCAGACCCCGCCAATAGCTTTGTTATTTGTGGGACTTGCTGGGTATTTTTGTTGTTGTTGTTGTTAAATGTTCTGATCTAACTATACATTTTTTTTATACACTTCATTTTCCTTACTTAGTCTTCACTCTCTACATGTTTAATGTAGTAAATGTTTTTTTAGTGAATTTCATAGAGCCAGAGATGAGGTGCTCTATAAAGCGTGGGGTAGTGATCTGGCAGTACAGGCTTCCTGTTACCTTGTATATTCAGTTTGTGTCTACTTGGATTTTGTGTTTTGTTTTTACTCTATAGTTAATCTGGTTCACTTGTGCTGATCATCGGAACAAGGACAGACCAGCCCAAGACTTATAGGACGTTATATACCACTGCAAATGTTTATATTTGTAGAACCATATCTTGGGCTGGAAACCATTTTGTACAAAATATTGTGTCTGCCTTTTATTTTGATATTTTTGATTCATCATGGTCCATTTGCATCAAGGGGTTTGTGGTCATCGGGAGAGGAAGTGGAAGATGAGGAAATTATTTGGCCCTTCAAGTTCTAAAACAGTTTGCCCATCACCAAAATACATCCGTTCATCATCATAAAAATACGCGGGTTCTAGACCACCTTTGGCTACCATCACCAAACGACCCTAAATCAATACATCTGGGAGAGCTTTTATTGATCAAAAATATCAATTGATGATAAAACGTGGAATGTTCGAAGACCTGATGATGTTCGATGCCCCCTTTTCGGTTTTGTTCTATTTTTTTGTTCAGCGTCTTGTGTCTTGCTGGGTGTAGGATGAATGATCAGCAAAGCACTGGACATTTTCCGTACAGTTTGTCAAGGCCATTGTTTTTAGTCTTTAATAAGCGAACAAACTCCAAGGCATTACTCGTGGATAAATTTCATGTAGAATAAAAACAAATAGTTTGACTTTAAAAAGAATTTAGTTATTATATGGTGAACAAATTCCATGTAGAATTCTTGATTTTGAACTTAATAGTTTGACTTTGAAAAGAATTTAGAAGAAGTTAGTTTTTTTTAACATCAAATGCCATATGCGAATTGAACTTAATTCTTGACTTTGAAAGCTAATATTTTTTCTGAAGTTAGTATTCGATTTGAAGGTTTTGATGTTGAAGGCAGATGCAAATTGAATGGTGTTGAAGGCTGATGCAAATGTGCAGGTTCAGTGATGCGATGATGTTGAAGGTTGATGCGATTTGAAGGTTTAGATTTTTTATTGTGCGATGTTGAAGATGGGGATCCCATCATTGAATAACATCCTATTTTAAAGAACCGGATGAAAATGACAAGATTTTTAAACCTAAGGGACTCACAGGGGAAAAATAGAATTGGATGAAAGTGGCACACTACAAGGACGGAAATGACAGTTTACTCTAAACAAAATCATTGCAAAAATAATAAATGTTATATGATAATTAAGATATTTTGCAATAGGTCAACCCGGATACATTTTTTTCCACCAACTTTTGTCATTGTCTATTCTCCATTCAACTCTGCCCTTTTGTTTTAGGTCAAAGTTCTAAAACAATTTCCATTCATTTAGTGCGATTTTTCCTTTCATCTTCTGATAAAAGTCTACTTTGATCAACCTCTCCTCGTTTCCGTTCTCTTTGTTTCTGTAGTCTTCGTTCTCAGGAAAGCGCCCAAAAGCAACGAGGGGGAACGGAACATAATTTCAATTCCTTTTAGAATCCATTCCAATACCATTTAAAATTCATTCCAATACGCTACTAAATCTCATTTAGAAGGGAATCTAACTGGGCCCAGATGTATCTTTCCAAACTTCAAACAGAAAACAACTGGGCTGAAACCCAAACTGCCGCGCAATCCAAGAAATACACAATCAACATCAAAAGATGACAATAGAAATTTGTTGACGATAAAAATTTGTTGTTTCAATTCGTGTGATTATTGACAATAGAAATTTGTTGTTTCAGTTTTTATCGTAAGTTGTTTCCGGATCGTTTTGAATAAAGTGCAGTTCTGGATCTGCAGTATTCTAGCTTTGTGGTTTCATTCTGATCAAGTTGATTTAACTCTGTTCTCATTGCATCTTCTACAGCCTTTTGATCGTTTAATATTCTGTTACGTCCTCTTTTGAAAGTTCAGATTAAGATATCAAGAGACCTTGCAAGTGTAAGTTTAGGTGTAATACATTGTTGTTAAAAAAAGACATCAAGAGAAATGATATATCTTTAACAACATAGCAATAAAAATTAGGATTTTTTACATAACATGACGGGATAAGTAAGAATAAAGAAACGATAAGAAAGAGTGCATAGATGCCACAACATCAATAAATGTATAACATGACATGATAATACGATTATGATATGATAAAAGAAGAAAACAGGCCAGTTTGTTTATTGTTACACAAACAAGTTCTGTATTTTATTGATGACATAATTCAAATGTGTATTACATTAAGTTCTATATTTAATTATTACTAAAAGATAATAAAAACAAGTTTCAGTCTTTTAGATTCATCCATATGTCGATTCAAACCCGAGATCTTTACTCACTAATGTTTGTGGCAATTGAGAAAGTTGAGGATGAGTTGGTTAACCTGGTCGGGAAATTGTTCATGAACGAAATGCGATCCTTCAGCAATATATATGGTTTCCAAGTTGGGTACGTATTTCTTCACCTCGCCGCTCCTTATATATTCTGCGGTTCCAGGTAACCCAAACACAAAATCTTTCTCGCCCATGATCAATAGTGTTGGAGCTTCTACTTTCAGATCTTTTGGAGCTTGTTTTGACACTTCAACTTTGCTATTTAAAATCCTACAACAATTAACGTAAACGGGTCAAAGGTCAAACAGTTAAAAAGTCACCCACAGTGTACCAGAACTTCTCTTGATGATAGGTTTGATAATGACAGTTTTTTCTTTAAAACATGTCTACTATGTTACTTATGTATGACATTTAAAGAAAGTGTTGGCAGGTCAACGGTCAACCCAACCCATTTGACTGGACACCATTTTGACCCGTTATCCAACCTCTGCCCATTTTGCCACCTACATGATATGTTCGATAATGACCTGTAAGGAACTTGAAGTGGAGTTTGAAATCCGGACTTCTGATACAAATCCCCATATACCGCAAGGTCATCCTCTGTGAACCAAGAGGGTAGAGGAGTCGACGGGTCAACCAAATCCATTATCTCTTGGTTTTCATTGGCTATCGGTATCTCACTTCTAGAGAAAATAATGTAAATGTTCTTCACCACTGTTTTAACATCAAACCGGCCAAAATCAGCTTCAGCTCTTCCAGGTTCCTGTAAATGTATGCTATTTAAGCCATCCTTGATGTAGTGGGAATATGAGCACACGACCCATATGGAATGTAATACGGATATGCAAAATGTACCTTCCAGCGGTTAATGTAGTAGCCTTCGGGGAGGGCTTGATGAGCCCGGGAACCAGGGGGCCTAAAAGCCACACCGAGCGATACAATAGCTGCAACTTTCTGTGGGTTGAAAAGGGCGAATGTGTAGCCAACCATTGATCCAAAATCTTTACCAATAACAAACACCTAACAATGTTCACACAAACATATCCTTAGTATGTATCATTATGTGACTACGTCAACAAAATTAAAAAGCAGACTGGTACAGACTTTAAAATAACAAGATAAATGACGGGTTTTTTCGATTGATTATTTTTTAATTCTAATACGCACAGGCATCTCGAAATATTACCATAAAAGTAATTTGGGAGTAGGGGTGTAAAGCCGTAAACAAGTTAAGCTGCTCATGAGTTAGTCGAGATCGATTCGCTAAAAGATCAATTTGAGTTGAGCTTAACGAGCCCGAACCTAAAAAAAGCTTGTTTAATAAACAAGCCTGAGCTCAAGCTTCACTTATCGAGCTCGAGTTGTCTCACAAGGATGAGCCCATGATTTATATAGTAACAATATAATAACATAATTAAATAATAGATATATGAATAGTTATATAAATTAATTAAGAAACAATACACAAGCCCAAGCCCAAGCCCGAGACCGAGCTTGGAAAACTACTCATGAGCTTAACTCGAGCTTAAGAAATAAAGCCAGACTCGAGCTATCGTAGGTTAAATGAACCAAGCTCGAGCCTTGACGAGCTCGGGGTCTACTCAGTAATTCATTGATCTAACAGTCACATAAACATTCCACCTATTCCAACAAATTCATAATATATCACCACAATCTCAATATAACTAATCAACCAAAGATCACCATACCTTAGAAATATTGAGATAATCCAAAATGGACGCAGTATCTTTGACAAAATCAAAAAAAGAGGTCTTCTCGGGTTCTTCAGGGATATCAGATAACCCGTATCCTCTGTAATCGGGTACAATGGCTCTGAAACCGGCGTTTGCGACCGCGATCATTTGGTGGCGCCACGTGTACCATATCTCCGGGAATCCGTGGAGGAAAATCACTGCTGGTGAGGACTCTGATCCGATCTCGGCTACGTGGAGATTGAGCCCGTTGACTTCAATGAAGTTGTGTTTGATTTGATCCATTTTGTTTTTTGAAGTTTCAAGTGATTGTTATTATAATATACTGGTGTAATGTTAGTTACTTGTTGACCAACCAACGTTTATTTTTCTAAAACGGTACCTGCAAAAAAACAATTTTTTTTTTTTAAATAAACTTCATTAAAACACACCACCGACTCAAACGGACAAAAGGTCAAACAACAAAATAACACCCCCGACCTAAACGGGCAAAGAGTCGACAATTACAATATATACAATGGGTATTTACACCAATCCACCCAACTAATATAATTACTGGGAGTTCTATTTCTAACCCACCCATAACCCTTCGCTTTAACCTCCCCTAAAATATCTTGTGGACTTCATCTAAACTGCTTGAAAACCAATTCATTTCTTCCTTTCCAGATACACCAACACGAAATCATCATCAAACCTTGAATGATACTCTTTGCTTTTTTACCTAGACCGCGTGAAATTGTGTATCTCCATAATGTCTTTGAAGTCGAAAGCATGTATCTACCAAAAAAAACCAACTAATTAACCGTTTACACGTTCAGACGCGTCGCAATTATCTAATTATTTATTCTAAAGTTCCACAAAATTATGTGATAGAATAAACACTCGTGAAGAACGTGAGAATATTTTGAAGTTTGAATCATTAATTTATACCTTAATTCATATGCATACCCAGGGTAGGGGTGTGTACGGTTCGGTTCGATTCGGTTCGGTTATTAGTATTATCCGTAACCGTAACCATAATCGAAGTCATCGATTAATCGGTTCGGTTAATTCAATTAATTTGTTGGTTTTCAGTTCGGTTCAGTTAATTTTCCGTTAATAATCAATTCAAACAAGGGCTAAAATTTTTGCTTAAGAATACATGTAACGGAGGTATAAATACATGAAATAGATATATAAATACATGAAATTGATTAATAAATAAATGAAATGGCGGTATAAATGCATGAAATATAGATTTAAATACATGAAATGGAGGTATAAATAAATGAAAATTGAGGTATTCTTACATGAAATGAAAGTATAAAACATAAAATACATGAAATGGAGGTATAAAAGCTAGAAATTTATAAAAAAAAAAAAAATAAATGGTTCAGTTCGGTTAATTTCGGTTAACCTATGGTAAGAAAAATATATCCGATAACCGACTTTCAGTTAATTCGGTTTCGGTTAATTTCGGTTCGGTTTTGTCAGTTTTCGGTTTCGGTTATTGCACACCCCTAACTCTGGGTGTTCACGATTCAGATTCAAACTATAAAATCGTCTAAATTGGTCATCGGTTTAGTTTTAAAATCATTCTTTTTAAACTTTCTGTCGGTCGAGTTTAAAAACGTGATGAACGGTTTAATTTGCAGTTATACCCAAAACTGGTTGTATAAAACCTGACCGGAGCATGAACTTCCATCAGAATTCTTACGGTCCGCAACTCGTAAGAGTTCTCATGATCTATTTAACTATTTATACTATATATCATGTTTAATTAAAATAAACCTAAAATGGTACAAAAGTTTCGAGAAAAACTTTCTGGTAATGTAAAGTTATTTTATTTGAACTTGTAGCCATACAAGTTCTTACCATTCTTGCAACCACTTTAAGGTTGTAATTTATCTTTCTCTAGTAAAAAAATATTTAGGTCCACCACTGAATCTAAAGAATCTATACTACTATAAAACCAAGAACCAAACCGATTGTAGCCTAAAAGTCTAAAACAATCAAAATCAAGTTTTTTTTTTTTCTTTTTTTTCACACTTCTATCAAGTTCTTTTATGTTACCAAAAAAGGGGCCCGTAAGGTACAAGTTCAAATGCATGAGGTAACCTATTGCTATTGTTACTTTACACCAAGATTTATCTAAAACAATAAGAAACATGTTTCATATCCTCAAAAACCGTCCGGGAATGTTACTTTGTCTAATTCTCTTAAAATGGTTGTTCATGCCGTCTGGGCCTGGGCCTACCTTCTATCGAGAGATTGTTAAACAGTACAAGCCACAAGGGCCTATTGGCTATTGGGCTCCATATCTGGAGCCAGACGTTACAGGCCCGGTTCATAAACATATCTATATTATATCTATATTATATATTATAACTAGGTTATAACCCGTGTATTACACGGGTTGAGTAAATAAATTTATATACTAAATAATAAAACATTATATCTTTAAAAACTTCCTTTATTGCACGGGTTGAATAAATATAATTTTATATATTAAATAATAAAAAGTTATATATATAAGAACCATATTGTATGGGTTGAATTAATGTAATTTTATATACCAAATAAAAATATTATATCTTTAAAACCACATGTATTACACGGGTTGAATAAATGTAATATTTTTTACCAAATAATAAAATAATACATCTTTAAAAAACCTCATTTATTACACGAGTTAAATAAATGTAATTTTATATACCAAATAATAAAAAAAAGTTAGTAAATGTAATTTTGTATAGTGAAAATAAAAATATTTAATATATTAATACAAAGTTTGGTTTTCGTGATAAATAATTTATTTTATTTAAAATGTTTTAAATTAACAATTTATATTTCGGATAATATTTTATTAGAAAAATAGAAGAATGGTATTCGAAATTTAAAGGAGGATAAAATTTAATATTAACTCATTATTCATTTATTTATTTAATTAATATAAGATAAGTTAGGAAGTGAGGCGAGAATATCATAAAATAAATACTTACAATGAACGACATGTGTCACACATTAATGTTTTATTATATAGTATAGTATAGATAAAAATTTAGATAGATATAAATAGATTATTTTGTTGTAGCAAAATTTGTTAACGATTTCTCAATAAATTTAACCCATTATTTAAAACTCCGTAAATGTATAAATGATAAATAATATTAGTTAGAGAAATTACGATTTTGGCCCCTGTGGTTATATCACTTTTACCCTTTTAGCCCAAAAAAGAATTTTTTAACATCTGAGCCCCTAACGTCTTTTTTTCTAACCCTTTTGGCCCCTAACACTAACCCCATCCATTAAATGTTAGGGGCCAAAAGGGTTAGAAAAAAGACGTTAGGGGCCAAAAAGATTAGAAAAAAAGACGTTGGGGGCTCAGATGTTAAAAATTCTTTTTGGGCTAAAAGAGTAAATGTGACATAACCACAGAGGCCGAAATCGTAATTTACTCTATTAGTTAAATAAATAATATTATAAATGAGAAGGAGATTAAACTAAATAATAATTATCCATAAGAAATTAAACTAAATAATATTTAGTAGGATGATTGTCTATAATTAATTAAAAAAAATTAAACTAAAATAATACTTATCTATAAAACATGGCCTAATATGATGACAAGTGTCCTCAAAATGGTTTTTTTTTATCTATACTATATTATAATACATGAGGGAAGGATTCCCAAAAGTTAAGAACTTCTTCCCCTATTATTTATAAATAAACCCCTAGAATGAGGGTAAAGTGGTCTTTTAAACCATAATTATTTTTTAGTCCCTCAATCTATTACATTTAAATCCTTGACATTTAACATAATTATGGGTAATTAGTTACACTCCCCCCCTCTTTAATTCTTTAATGTATTCCTGCGATATATTACAACCCGTAATGTTTTAAAAAAATCCGAAGGTACCATGACGATCGGCACATTTTTTTAAACGTTTCGATAGTTGCCTTTTTTAGTTTCGCCGTGCGTTCATAAAGTACAAATAGCCGATGCGTAAATGTACAATTGATTAAAGCCAACATTTGTTTTTTACCCAAGCCAGCTTTGACCATTACCTAGCTACCGTACATTAACATTTGTTTTTTACCCAAGTTTTTTATTTTGAACGGCATTAATAAACTAAAATATTCCCTAATTTTACATGTACAGAGTCAGTTTGTTGTGGCATGTTTAATATAGTAAGTATAGATAAAACTCACAACAAACTTGCTATTAAACATGCCACAACAAACTAAACAGGATATGTGCATCTTATTTTAAAAACTTAAAACTCACAACAAACTTCCTAAATAAATGGATGACCAATCTAAAACTAAACCCTAATGGACTACTATAAATACATAGCAAACACTCACAATTCTACATTTCTATTGCGAAACAGATTTAAAATATGGAGCCAGTTCTGAATTCACTTGATGCGAAAAAACAAGCATGCGATATTGAAAAATCTAAGGTCGGTTCTATGATAAGTTTTGTTATATCACAATAATGAATAATTGTTTTCTTTTATTTACTTTAATGTGAATACTAACTTATTTGATTTTTCAGATTCAACACACCAATTTAAACACCCCAGTTATCGAACAAGCTTTTGTTAGTTTTTAAGTAATATTTTCGCTTATAATCTTTCATATTAACAAGTTCGTTACGTTATTATTTGGTGTTTTATTGTAGGATGATGGTGATAATAGCGTTGAAATTATTTCTTATGGTGCAATGTTCAGTCCATACAAGTCTAAGCTTCAACGTCAATTTAGTGAAGAGGTAATTTTAAAATTTATTTAATCTTTTTTAAATTTTTTTATTCAATATTTGTTCTTTTTTTAAATTTATTTAATCATTTTTTAACTTTTTTATTAAATTTTTGTTTTTTAAGGATCGGAAGTATGAGAATCAAAAGAAAAGATCTAAGAGACTCTCTGAATGGAAATGAGTCGAGATTATAAATTTAGATGATTCTGAGGACGATGAGAAAGAAGATGAATTAGATGATGCTGCTGATTCGAGCACAAACAAGAAAAACGGATAAAAAAGTAGAGATTTTAGATGAAATATATCAAGTGTTTTTATGTTTTTTTTCATTTTCAGTTGTTTTTGTTTGATATAGACTATCCCATGAATAATAAAGTTTATTTTATATTTGAAGTTTATGTTTTGTGTTATTTTATTGCACTTATAATTTACATCTCGATTGAACTAATATACTTTAGTACTTAATCATGTTCGTATTATATAATTTACATGTTCGTACTTGATTATTTCCAAAGAGATAAATTCGATTACCAAGAATGGCCAAAACATGAAAACTACCTCTTGGTTTGGAGTAAATTCAAGATTGTATTTACAAAGCACACTAAACTTATTCAATTTAACAGTCATGTTTCACGAGGATTTCGTATATATCTATTAGTGCCTTCTATAAAAAAAAACTGTTGGACGACACGAGATATGAAAAAATCATTATATAATATTATAGATTTTTCGAATAATTTGTATTTCTTAAATAAAAAGATAAAGTTAATAAAGATATAAACTTTTACATCCTATTTTTTTTTTTATAAAAACTGTTTTATAAAAATATGATTTTTTAAATATTTATAAAAATGAAATTTAACATTAGTTAAAGATGTTTAAAACGTACCTACAAGTCACCTACTATTTTTTACTTTTTACTTTTTCAAAAACGAAAATTTTAAAATTAAAGTTTATTGGATGAGTATGATGTGGATATTTAAAAAAGTTATGGACTTTAAACAATAAAATTATAAACTTTATCATTTCACCAACAAAATAAACTTACTTTATAACGATAGCAACTTATTTTTTATTTTTTGTCATTTGTTTAGTATTTTTTATTAATAAACGAATCTTTACATGTTTAAAACAGTTTTTCTATACTTTATTTATTATTAATTTTTATAACAAAACAAAACTTTGATATTTAGTAGATAGAAGATAAACTATGTTCCAAAATTTTAGGAATTATTTAATACTAATTTACGGATTAGTAGATAGATAGTAAACTATATCCCAAAATTTTAGGAATTATTTAATACTAATTTACGATATTTAGTAGATAAATAGTAAACTATGTCCCAAAATTTTAAGAATTATAAGTCAACTAATAAAAAAAAATAATTATTGCAGTTATTCTTGGATATTAATCTAATAATTTGCATTTTTTAATTAAAAAGTAATAAAGTAATAAACTTTAAAGCTAAACTAAAAAACTGAACTTACTATGATATAAAGTTAATAAAAAAATAATTATTTTATAAACATTTTTATAACAAGTAATATAAATAAAATACTCCAGAAATTTACAAGCTTTACTAGATAAATTCTAAACTGGGTTCCAAACTTTTAGGAATTATAAGTTCAACTATATTGTTATAGATAATATTAGTCAGTTCTAAAATAATTATTTACCAACTTGACTAGATACATAGTAGTAGGTTGTGTTGCATATTTTTAGGGATTATTTGTTAAAAGTAGACTCATATAGATAAGATTAGTTAGGAACTAAAAGTTTGAACTTAGTATGATATAAAGTTAATAAAGATATAAACTCTTATCATTCTATTTTTTTATAAAAACAGTTTATGAAATCTTATAAAAATATAAATTTTTTATATTTGTAAAAACCCGAAATTTAACAATTTAAGTTAAAGCTCTAAAACGTACTTACGAGTCAAATACTATTTTTTATTTTTATAAAAAAGAAAATTTTAAACTTAAAGTTTATTGGATGAGTACTATGTGGATATTTATAAAAAGTTATGAACTTTAAATAATAAAATTATACTTTATAATTTAACCAATAAAATAAACAAACTTTACAATTATAACAACTTATCTTTTATTTTTTGTCTTTTGATTATTAATTTTTATACAAAAAAAAAACAATATTTTTTGTCTTTTGGTTATTATTTTTTATAAAAGAACAAAACTTTTACATATGTGTAAACTTATGACATATATCCACCACAATAATGTTATCATAAATATTATACAAATAAGAAAACTATCAGAAACGAGTTTTACAATGCAAAGTGTCGCCCCCGCCGCATCGTGCGGGCACCCTACTAGTTATATAGTATAGATGAATAAGAGATGAGCATTTTAAGATATCCAAAAAGAAGAATTTTTTGCTCTTAATTTATAAATACACCTCTAAAATTAAGGTAAATTTGTCATTTAAACAATAATTATATTTTATCCCCCCATCTTATTACACTTCAATCCACTAAGATTTAATATAATTATAAGTAATTAGTTTCATCTTTCCCTTCGTATTCTTGCCATCTCTTATAAACTATAATGTTTCAAAAAAAATCCAAAAGTACTGTGACGACTTACTCATTTTTGTTGACGTTTCGATAGTTGTCTTGGTCAGTGTTGACGTGCTGATTAAAAGGTACAAGTAGATAATGTCTTAGTGTACAAGTGATTAAAGCTCAACGTACTTAGTCATTATCCCAGAATGATTAATAACTACAGAATGTCAAGTGATTAAATATCTCAAGTTAATCATCTCATCTAGATTACACTTTAATCTCTCATCTTTAACAAAATTATAGATAATTAGTTGGTAGTTACACTTTATCCCCTTATAAAAGACTAACTCCCCCATGATTTTAAATGGTCATAACTTTTTTGTACGTTAATATATTTTTATTCTTAAATTACACCATATAAACGAGTATTTTATTCTCTTTAATTTGAGTATAATATTGCTATAGTTTTTTAAATTAAAAAATTGATATGTTACATGATTAACAATGTTTAAGGGTAAGTAATTACTGAATCGTTAACCAAAACTAAACCGAAATCAACCAAAAACTGAGTTAACTGAAAACTGATTAACCGAAACCCGAATTAACAAAAAACGGTTATCGTTTTTTTTGTACCCTCATTTAACCAAAATTAACTAAACTGAACCATTCATATTTTCATATATTTCTAGCTTTTATACATGTTCATGTATTTCATATTTATACCCCCATTTATGTATTTATACCTCCATTTATGTATTTATACCTCCATTTAATGTATTTATACCTATTTTTTTATATTTCTAATCAAAAGTTTTAGCCCAAGTTTGGTTTTAGCAATTAATTGAAATCAAAATGAATCAAACAAAAAACCATTAATCTAACTAAATAAATCAAACCGACTAACTGAAAACGGATTGGCTAATAAAATAGACTTACCGATGACCTCATTTCGGTTGAGGATAATAATCTAACCAATCGAACAATGCACACCGTGGCAATGTCTGTGTTTCCCATTGCATCGTGCGCGCTCTTATTGGTTTATTAACCAAAACTGGTTATCAGTGAGCAATAACTAAATCGTTAACCTAAACCAAACCGAAAACAGTTAAAACCGAACCGAAATCAACCAAAAATTGAATTAACGGAAAACCGAATTAACCAAAAAGTAGTTATCAATTTTTTTGTACTCTCGTGAAACCAAAAGTAGCTGAACCGAACCATTTATATTTTCATATATTTCTAGCTTTTATACCTCCTGATCCTGTTCATATATTTCATATTTTATACCTCCATTTCATATATTTATAATTTCATTTTATTATTTCTACCTCAATTTTATATATTTTTAAGCAAAATTCGTACCCCAAGTTTGGTTTTTGTTATTAACTGAAATTAAATGAACAAAACTAAAAAACCATCAACCAAATCGAATAAAGCAAAGTGATTAACCAAAAACCGATTGGTTAATAAAATAAACTAACTGATGGCTTCGTTTCAGCTTCGGTTGAGGATAATAACCGAAATGACCGAACCATGCACAACACAATGAAATGGATTACCTGATTATTTCGCTTTTGATGTATATCTATCACAATGATACTACAATAAATATTATACGGATAAAAGAACTACCGAAAACAAGTATCACAATGTGATTTGTCGCTCCCGCCGCATCGCGCGGGCATTCTGCTAGTAACTACATATAGAGGTGTGCAAACCGGTTATGGTCCTTAACTGATTTTGTTAACTGATGATGGCGGTTAATATCACTTTTAACTTTAACCGATTATTGCTTTAGTTGGTCCAGTTAATCATTTTAACCGGTTCGATTAAAAGCCAATTATTTTCGGTTAATTAAACGGATATTTCTCCTTTTTTTGAATTTTTCGATTAATCGGTCTACCAGTTAAAAATCAGGTCCTATACTAAATATCTATAACCGGTTAATAACCGGTTCCGGTTAATTAACCGGTTTTTTTCCCACCTCTAATACATAAGTAGTGAATTTGTTTTATTGAAAAGTTTATATATGAAACTAAAAGTGAAGTGTTGAGATTACTTCATGGACAAGGATACTAGAGTGAATTGCAAGTTTTGTCCTTTATCTTTAGGCTATTTTGCAAGTTTTGTCCTTTATGTTTAAATTTGACGAGTTTTGTCCTTTATGTTTAAAAATCAAGCACGTTTTACCCTTTGGGGCAAAACGTGGGGCAAAACGTGCTTGATTTTTAAGGACAAAACGTGCTTGATTTTTTAAACATAAAGGACAAAACGTGCTTGATTTTTAAACATAAAGGACAAAACGTGCTTGATTTTTAAACATAAAGGACAAAACTCGTCAAATTTAAACATAAAGGACAAAACTTGCAAAATGGCCTAAAGATAAAGGACAAAACTTGCAATTCACTCAGGATACTATTATGTAGGGTTGAATACACAACAACATGACATCATATGAAATCAACATATTTGGAGTTGTCAAATTCATAAGAAACTAAACCCAAAATATAGTGTCAACATCCCTAACATGAATGGATATAGTGTCACCATCCCTAAATGGTTTGGTTCGGTACGATTCAGGGGCGGACCCACATTGGTGTCACCGGGGTCCCCGGACCCTAATCTTTTTAAAAAAGATAGTAGATTCGGTATATTAAATTGTATATGGACCCCATAAATACAATTAGGTGGACACTATAGAAATAAAAAGAAAGTTGGTGTAGTGGTAAATCTCTCTCTTTTTAACCAAGAGGTCATGGGTTCAATCCTTGATAAGCCCATTTTTCTTATTTTTTAAAAAAATCTAGTTCAAACCTCACTTTAACTCGACCTGAACGAGAACCGACCCAAAAATGGACCCCATTGAAATAAAATCCTGGGTCCGCCACTGGTACCATTGCTTTTGTTTTAGTTCTCAACTACATAAAAATAAGTGTAAGATTATCACTCCACATTTAAAAGGGTAAATAGCAGATTTTTCTTTTTATATGTGATCGGAATATGGTTCTGGACTTAAAAAACTTCTTATTTGATCATACATACATGAAATAAATATGCACGGAACTGATTCATTAATTTTGTAACACAGTTCAACAATTCATAAATCTTTTAAAATACGTAAAAGTATGAACTTACGTTGTAAAATTAATGAATCAATTTCTTAATAAATTTAAAAGTGTGTGAGTATATATATACACACTTAGGGGCTGTTTGTTTACCTCTTAATGAGGCTCTTAACGGTTCAGACCTCTTCCTGGTTCAGCACTTAATGGTTCAGACTGTTTGTTTTACGAGCAGATGTCTAAATGGTTCAGACATTTGCCTCTGAATGATTAAGTATTATACTGAGTCTGAATGGTTAAGACCTCTAATATAAATTGGTCAGACATTTGCCTCTGAACGGTTAAGCATTATATTGGCTCTTAATAATTCAGACCTCTTACTGGTTCAGCACTTAATCATTCAAAAATTACCCAAGAGCCACTTAGAGAGGTGTTTCACAATTAAAGCAAACCCGGCCTATCACATTAGGATGGGATAGTGAGACTATTATTTGGGTTTGGTTTGATATGATATGAAAGAGACAACTCCAAAGAAAAGAGACACATACACATGGGAGGTGATTTATAAATATGCAAAAGGTGATGTGCATCAATTATAAGGATACATATAAGATTATAAGGTGTTAACATATTCATAAAGTGATTTTATGATAAACACAATCTTATTTTGTAATATACCATTACCACACTATATCTACGCGTGACACACACATATCTATATATAACTTAAAATTAAATAACTAACTAAAATAAAGAAATTCACAATCACAGCCCCATGCCCCCATATGATGAATATGGCATTTGGCTAATAATACATAGATTAAAAGTCACCACCTTTGAAGTTTGTATATACATGTCAACGTGCACACATTATTCCGAAGATGTGCTAGCAAAGTGCTTAATACATACATACATACATATATATATATATATATAGGGAGGGGCTCATGCGAGAACCACCCTTATTGTGAGAACCTTGAGAACCAATGTGAACACAACCTAAAATAGCTAAAAAAACCTAAAAAAAGCTAACCCCCCCCCCCCCCCCAAAAAAAAACCCCTCCCCCCCCCCACCCCAAGCTAAATGCTAAAAAAAACCTAAAAAAAACCTAACACCACCCCCCCCCCCCCCCCAAAAAAAAACCTAAACCCCCCTCCCCCACCCCCAAAAACCTAAACCCCCCCCCCCCCCCCCAACCCCAAACTAAAATGCTAAAAACTAAACCCTCAAAAAACCTAAAAAAATCTAAAAAAAATCTAGAAAAATCAAAAAAAAATCTAAAATTTTTTTTTGAATTTTTTAATATTTTTTTATGTTAAAATCGCTACTTTTAGAAGCCCACAAAAAAAAAATTTAAAAAATAAAAAATTAAAAAATTTTTTTTTTTTGCTTCGAAAAGTAGCGATTTTTTTATAAAAAATATTAAAAAATTCAAAAAAAAATTTTTGTGTGATTTTTAGCTATTTTTAGGTATTTTTTGTGTGTTCACATTGGTTTTCGCGGTTCTCACAATAAGAGGTGGTTCTCGCATGATCTTCTCCCTATATATATAGGGTAAGGATAGTGTAAAAAGGGCCTAAAGTGTAAGGAGTGTATTATAACACTATATATAATACTATATGACACCATATTAACACCGTATAAAAATATGTAACACCATATAATACCATATAACACTATGTAACACTATATAACATTATATAACAAATATAACACTATACATCTATCATAGACATGCTATCAGACAACCTATAGTGTTATATTTGTTATATAATGATATATAGTGTTACATAGTGTTATATGGTATTATATGGTGTTACATATTGTTATACGGTGTTTATATGGTGTTGACTAGTATAAAATGGGCGTCATGATAAAGATTTCAAATAAATGAAATGTAAGATTCTTCTTCTTTATCTAAGAGTTGGAGGGTTTAAAATATAAATCCTGTAATGTGCAGGTATATGAATATATAGTCGTAGGTTAGTTTGTCATTCAAATATATAAATAAATAAACGAATTGTAAGGCCGAGAAGGGCAAAATGGGAAAAACCATTGAAGCAGTAGTATGTGAGAGTCGACTAATGATATGCGAGCATGTATAGAAAGGTAAGATATTTTACAAGTTATTTGTTGTTGACAGAAAAAAAAACTTGTATAGTTGAGAGACCATGGGCACAATATTTTCTGAGCATGAACTCATTGTCACCAAATAACCCGTCGAGCTTGGAAACACACATCAAAGGTTGGTTGCAGTAGCGAAATGTTTAAACTCTTGTCTTTGTCTCGTAAATTCGCGATAATACCAGCATTGCGTACGTGCAGTAGCGTTTATGACTTTGATACTACAAAACTAGTAGGTATACAAATTCGTATGCAGGGCCGGACTGATAGGCTTTGCATTCTAGGCAAAAGCTTAAGGCCTCCAAAAAGTAGGGGCTCCAATTTTGTTTTTTCATATATTACATGTTCATTTAGCCCAAATGAACAAACACATAGGTGAAAAGATAATGACCCAAACAAATAAAATGTCTAGACCTTCTTAATTGCAACTGACGTGAATGGCGATTAGGGGGGGGGGGGGGAGATTATGGGTAATTGCTGATGGTGCGATTTGCGATTGAGTAACCATAAAAAAGCAATGTTGCGATTTGATATTCGCGATTATACGAATTCATTTTTTATTTGCTATTGCGTATTGATTTTTTTTTATGTTTAAGTCTCACAAGAGCCCCAACATTGTAATTCGTTTGGGGCTTTCAAAAACGTTAGGTCGGCCCTGGATGGATAACTCGAGCCTCAAACAAATACTATCAAATCAGGAATATCATATTAAGAAGCTAATAAGATATCCGACTAACTCATAATTCTAAAATCTTAATTGTGCGTCTAAAGTATTCGTAGATGTGTATATTGATAACTTATAAAATAATTTTAACAAATTCAAAACTTATATTGACCGATTTCAGCTCTAATTTTTAACTAATATAAATGAAATCAAATAAACTAATTTGTGGTTTCCTTGGGCTTTCTAGTGTACTTGCAAACGAAACATCAATATAATTTCCTACTGTAAGCTTTAAAATGTATATCATTTCATTTTATATTCGCATGTGAGTTAATATGATATTATGCCTAGCGCAAGTTGTTGTTACACTTTGAGTTGGTAGAATATTATGATTAACAAAAAAACAAAAGTCCCGTACCAACTTTATTAATGGCTTAATACCCTATCCACTTGTGTGTATATTATAAAGGAGTAAACTGTCATTTTGGTTTCTGAGTTTTAATCATTTTTGTCAGTTTAATTCAAATTTGAAACCTTTTGCATATGGGTCCATGTGGTTCCACTTTTATTGTTATTTTGGTCCAAAAATGAAATCAGGTCATATTTCTTAAATTTGAAGTTACAGCAGCAACAACAACCACAACAAGCAGATTTAGTCCAAAACTCAAACCTTTTAAATCTGGGTCCCTGGGGTTTCACTTTTAATGCCATTTTGGTCCAAAAATCAAATCACCTCTTATTTGGCTATTAAAATCTGATTATCGGGTAAATTTCTTAATTAATTCATCCGGTTTGATCATATGGAATCCACAGTTTTATATCAATGTAATTGAACATAACAAAATAACAAAATTTACGAAGTGTATATCCACGTACCTTTAGAGCTTTCCTTTCAACCGATTATCCGCTCTGCCTTGGTTACTAGACGATCCACCCAAATTGCCTATAAGATCCAATTCAGACATATCGCTTAGTATCCATAATTCTATATTCAACTTCCAATACTTTCAACTAGTCAAATAAGTAATTATTTCATAATTCTCACTTATTTCAAGTTCATTCAAACATTTTATCAAACATCTTGTGTGCATAATTAATATCCTAACATTATCATATTCATGATTAATGGCTTTAACCATGTTTAAGTATAGGATTTCAATTCATATATCAAGAATACTATACCCAACACTAGAACTTGCATCATAACTATCAATTAACATCAAATATCACAAGAATTCAAGTATTCTTCACTAAACCCATATCACACCTATATGACAACCATTGAAACTAATAGGTTATGACATGAATTAATCAATTTAGTGTCTAAGACTTGTTCCTAGACTTGTATTCATCCTTATTTAACCATAACATCAATCAGTTCTTCATGAATTTCAGTTATAAGCATCTACAAAATTTCAAAGCTTCACCAAAGATCAAAATTGATCATACCTTTTGATCTCCTAAGGTTAGTGATCAAGAATTTAGCTTAAGATTGACTTCCAATCGAATTTCCTCTTTGATTTTTGGAAGGAATTGAGTGAATTAGGATTTTGAATGTGAGCTCTGTTTTCTTTGTCTGTGTTTGATCGACCAGGGGAATACACACACTAGGTGTGTTTAAATCTTATCCAATTTTAACCAAAAACAACTTTCAAAAATATCAATGTTAGTCCTCCTAGTTTATAAGTTATGAAAAGAATTAGAATCCTTTGATTCTTATCTTTCTATGACAAGATTTAACTAGGTTAATTATTCCTAGTTTTAAATATCTCTATTTTATTACTTTTAGGGGTGTTACAAGTAACCCCCCCCCCCTAAAGAGGATTTCGTCCTCGAAATCGTAATACGTACCAAATAAGGAAGGGTACAGGCGTCTCATTTCTTCTTCGGATTCCCAAGTGGTGTCCGATCCCTTCCGATGTTCCCATTTGACTTTAACTTGATTGATTTCTTTGTTTCTTAAGGTTTTAACCTTTCGATTAAGAATTGCGATGGGCTTTACGACATAGTTAAGTTGATCGTCAACTTCAATGTCGTCATAGCTTATATAAGCCGTTTCATTAGCTAAGCACTTTCGTAGATGAGAAACACAGAAAGTGCTATGTATACTGCTCAACTCTTCTGGCAATTCAAGTCGGTAAGCTACCTTACCCACACGCTCCACTATTTTGAATGGTCCAATAAATCTTGGACTCAGTTTTCCCCGCTTTCGGAATCGGATAACCCCTTTCCACGGAGGTACTTTGAGCATAACCATATCCCCGACCTGAAACTCAGTCGGCTTTCGTCTTTTATCCGCATAGGACTTTTGTCGATCTTGAGCAGCTTTTGAATGAGCTCGGATCATCTTAATCTTTTCATTAGTGATCTTGACTACATCTTTCTGGGCTAATTCTCGCGGATCCACTTCACCCCAACACACCGGGGTTCGACACTTTCGACCATAAAGCATTTCATACGGGGCCATTCCAACACTGGAATGGTAGCTGTTGTTATATGAAAATTCAGCTAGTGGTAGATAGACATCCCGGCTACCGCCAAAGTCGATAATACATGTTCGTAACATATCTTCGAGCGTTTGAATAGTTCTTTCACTCTGCCCATCGGCCTGCGGATGATATGCGGTACTAATGAACAACTTAGTACCCATCCGCTCTTGGAAATCGCGCCAAAAAGTTGAGGTAAACCGTGTATCTCTATCCGATATGATAGACATCGGAACTCCATGACGGGATATAATTTCATTCGTGTATACTTCTGACATCTTCTCAGAAGGGTATGTTTCCCGAATTGGAATAAAATGAGCACTCTGGGTCAATCTATCAACTGCTACCCATATGGCATCAAATGCACGTGATGTTCTTGGTAGTTTTGTTAACAGATCCGTAGTGATGTGCTCCTACTTCCACACCAGAATGTCTAACGGCTAAAGTTTACCGTAAGGCTTCTGGTGTTCTTCTTTTACTTGTAAACCAGTTAAGCATTTTTCCACAGACTTAGTGATGTCTCACTTCATTCTGGGCCACCAATAATTTTGTTTCAAGTCTTGGTACATCTTGGTAGCTCCCAGATGAATAGAATAGCGGGAGTTGTGGGCTTCATCCAGAAGAAGAGTTTTAACATTGCAAGTGTTTGGAACCCAGATTCGATCGAAACAGGTTTTCAATTCATTACTATTATCTTTCAATTCTTTGAACTGACCCATAATCCTTTTTTTAAGTTCTCTTCTTTTACAGCCTCCGTTTGTGCCTCTTTAATATGCTCAAGTAAGCCTGAGGTCACAACTAACTGCATCGACTACACCTGAATAGGTGAATATTCTTCTTTTCTGCTCAGTGCATCTGCAACTATGTTGGCTTTCCCGGGATGATAATGAATTCCACAATCATAATCCTTCACCGTCTCTAACCACGTCTTTGTCTCATATTCAACTCCTTTCTATCAAAGAAGTACTTGAGATTTTATGGTCAGTGAAAATTGTATAATTCACAACATACTGGTAATGCCTCCATATCATTAAGGAAAAAAACCAATACTGTCAATTCAAGATCATGTGTTATATAATTCTTTTCATGAATCTATAATTATATTGAAGCATGCGCGATCATTTTTTTGTTGCATAAGTACACACCCGAGACCAAGCTAGGATGCGTCAGAATAAATAACCATGTCTTCAATGCCATCGGGTAAAGTTAATACCGGAGCACTGGTCAATTTTTCTTTAAGTATACGAAAAGTATCTTCTTGTGCGTTTCCCCATACAAATTTCTCGTCTTTACGGGTCAACTTGGTTAATGGAGTTGCGATTTTAGAGAAATCTTGTATAAATCTCCTGTAATAACCTGCAAGACCTAGAAACCTCCTAATATCTGACGGATTTTTCGGAGGTTTCCATTTAGACACAGCTTCTATTTTGGACGGATCTACCGACACTCCATCGGTACTGATAACATGTCCCAGAAACTGTACCTCACATAGCCAAAAAGCACATTTCGAAAATTTCGCGTAAATTCTTTCACGCCTAAGCGTTTCAAGTACTTCACGCAAAGGACATTCGTGATCCGCTTCGCTCATCGAATACACAAGAATATCGTCGATGAAAACAATCACCGACTTGTCTAGCATCGGCTTGCGGACACGGATGAGATCCATGAAAGCCGCAGGTGCATTAGTTAATCCGAAAGACATTATTAAAAACTCGTAATGTCCATAACGCGTTCGGGATGCTGTTTTTTCATATCTTCTTCTTTTACTTTCAACTGGTGATAACCCAACCTTAAGTCGATCTTTGAAAACCAACTTGCACCTTGCAACTGATCGAACAAGTCATCAATCCTAGGAAGCAGGTATCGATTCTTTACCGTGAGTTTGTTTAACTCCCGTTAATCAATACACATTCGCATGCTTCCGTCCTTCTTCTTTACGAATAATACCGGCGCTTTTTACGAAGAAACGCTCGGCCATATTATCCCTTATCGAAACGATCTTGCAATTGCGATAATAATTCTTGTAGTTCCGATGACGCTAATTTGTAAGGAATTCTGACTACCGGCTTCGCGCCTAGAATTAATTCGATGCTAAATTTCACCCCGCGCTCGGGTGGTATCCCCGGTAACTCCTCCGGGAAAACATCTTCAAACTCCCGTACAACTGGCACATCTTTAATTTCTGGAGACTCTTTGGTCGAATCATGTACGTAAGCCAGATACGCCTTACATCCATGTTGAACAAGCTTATAAGCTTCAATGAACGAGCAGATTAGGGGACTACAACTTTTCTCCCCAAAGATGGTAACATGTTTCCCGCTCGAAGATGTTAATTATATCTCCTTACGGTAGCATATTACCTTTGCGTGATATCGAGCTAGCCAATCCATCCCGATTATCACTTGAAATTCTCCCATCGACATGGGAATTAAATCGACGAAGTATTCTTCATCGTTAACACTCAATTTACGGCTTCAACACATATCACAAACAATAAAACGTTTATTATTACCTATTTCTACTTCTAGAAGCATATGTAATTTTGTTAATGTGAATATAGGGTGTTGACTAAATCGATGTGACACAAAAGATTTATTTGCACCCGTAACAATTTAAATTCGTGCTGAAATTAAATTTTACAAGAATATACCTGAAACAACATCAGGTTCAGTTTTAGTCTCTATGGCTATTATGTGAAACGGCCTTGCCCTCGATTTCTGGGCATCAGACTCTATGTCAGTTTTTTCTTTGGTTCCAACCTGCTCCGGACATTCAGACTTCTTATGTCCCGGCTTATAGCATTTACCCTTGTGAATTTTTCCACATATTTTACACTGATGTAACCCCCTTTTTGTAACTCCTTTCTTGGTAGCTGTATTAGACTTTGATTTCTTTACAGGACTTGGATTCACATCCAACACCCTCCTTTCATCTCTTTCTTGTAAGAGACTGTCTTTCAATTCAGTCATCATATCGTCCACCACGGGCACGATTGTGGTTTGTAATCTATCGATAAACTGCGACAAACTATTTTCTAAAGCCTTTCCGACTTCCTCAGAAATCTTAGCTTTCATTTGTTCAGTCAAGTGAGATGTCGAATCATCTCCGGTTACTTCAGATATTTCTTTAACTGAAACGTCCATAATATTATTCAATAACTATTCAATTCATTTCCATTTCGTTATATGGAAATTTATATCAGACACACTTAATCATAAGTGATGTGATATTCCTTTTTCGGTTTGGTCAAGTATATAACTTGCCTCACTTTTCTTACTTAGTGTAATTCCCGAGTTCGAGCGTATTCATACACTCATCCCATACACTTTTCACATATTTACATCATTTAAATCTTTAAATCTAGATTCATTTATAAGTAACTCTTACCGGATGTCTTGATCAAGCTTTGAACCGAACACACTTTGTCTTAACGAGGCTCTGATTACCAACTTGTAAGACTCTTACAATCGTTTAACAATTTATATAATATATATATAGTGTATTTAAATGCCATTATACCAAAAACCTTAATATAATGACATTTACAAAAGTTCCAAAATCTTCAAAACAACGTTTACAAAGTTTTAGAACATCTTATTTTACTAGCACATACTTAACATGCAAAACATTTGTAACAATATCTACAAAATTTTATCAAATAACACCAAAGTGTTTAGTCGCAAAAGACGTGATTTAGTTGTGGAAACTTCATTCATGTGTTGATTCGGTTCTTTCATTCGCTTGATCGTCATCTGTCGATTTAATATAGTTACCTAAAATCAAAGTACCCAAATTTGATTAGTTTATGATAGTTAAGACTTAGTTGAATGAATTCATGAGGCCAAAATCAAAGCACAACAACAATTTCAGCGAGTTTAACACGTCGCGTGCCGCGACGGGAGGGTTTGTTTGGTGTCGCGCGACACGATAGAGGTCGCGGGCCGCGACGGCGTTGCTGGTTATCGTCATGTGACGCGAAGAGGCCAATTCGATAGAAAGTTTATTTCAAAAACCTGTACTTTCCCAGCTAGACTTAACTTTACGAAAACAGTCATAACTTCTTCGTTATTGATCCGAATTAAGTCACGTTTCTTTCTACGCGATCGTAATTCGGTCATCTATACTATGGAATCAAAATCCAACATTTACATGAACAATTTTCTTAAATTTAAGCCCTCGGCTTATGAAAATTTCATAATTATTCGACCCGTTCACAAGTATAATCAATAAATTTGGTTTTTAACTCCCAAACTTCTATACAACTAACACATTTATCATATCCGAAACGACGGGTCGTTATTCATGCACTTTATGTGCCCTTATTTATAGGGATATGTTATTCGACCCGTTTAACTCTAACTAGTTAAACAAAATTAACACCAATCCTATATTAAATTTTCATTAATATTTTTGTCATACCCACTACTGAGTTTATGACTTAATTTCAACGCTACCCTTCCTCGGCTAACGACTATAATATATATAATTCAAAATTCAGGTATCATTTCGACGTCTTTATTCATGTAACCTTTCCGATTACATCAAGACATCCTACTAACCCGTTTAGCTTTCTTAGCGAAATCCATCGCTTCATTTCACCAAAGTTTCATTACTTTGGCTATTTTGACCCGTTTGGTTTCATTAGCGACATCCATCGCTTTATATTACCAAACATTGATTTTTCGAGTCAATTTGACCCAATTAACTATTATAGTGAAATCCATCACTTTTACTTTCTAAAGTCAAGTAAATTTCTTAATTAATTCATCCGGTTTGATCATATGGAATCCACCGTTTTATATCAACCGAACTTCCAAATGACACTTCTATCATTCAATGTAATTGAACATAACAAAATAACAAAATTTACGAAGCCTATAGCCACATACCTTTAGAGATTTCCTTTCAACCGATTATCCGCTCCGCCTTCGTTACTAGACGATCCACCCAAATTGCCTATAAGATCCAATTCGGACATATCACTTAGTATCCATAATTCTATATTCAACTTCCAATGCTTTCAACTAGTCAAATAAGTAATTATTTCATAATTCTCACTTATTTCAAGTTCATTCAAGCATTTTATCAAACATCTTGTGTGCATAATTAGTATCCTAACATTATCATATTCATGATTAATGGCTTTAACCATGTTTAAGTATAGGATTTCAATTCATATATCAAGAATACTATACCCAATACTAGAACTTGCATCATAACTATCAATTAACATCAAATATCACAAGAATTCAAGTATTCTTCACTAAACCCATATCACACCTATATGACAACCATTGAAACTAATAGGTTATGACATGAATTAACCAATTTAGTGTCTAAGACTTGTTCCTAGACTTGTATTCATCCTTATTTAACCATAACATCAATCAATTCTTCATGAATTTCAGTTATAAGCATCTACAAAATTTCAAAGCTTCACCAATGATCAATATTGATCATACCTTTTGATCTTGTAAGGTTGGTGATCAAGAATTTAGCTTAAGATTGACTTTCAATCGAATTTCCTCTTTGATTTTTGGAAGGAATTGAGTGAGTTAGGGTTTTGAATGTGAGCTCTGTTTTCTTTGTCTATGTTTGATCGACCAGGGGAATACACACACTAGGTGTGTTTTAATCTCATCCAATTTTAACCAAAATCAACTTTCAAAAATATCAAAGTTAGTCCCCCTAGTTTATAAGTTATGAAAAGAATTAGAATCCATTGATTCTTATCTTTCTATGACAAGATTTAACTAGGTTAATTATTCCTAGTTTTAAATGTCTTTATTTTATTATTTTTAGGGGTGTTACATTTTGCCCCTGAGGAAAAGGATAAAATAGTAGGATTTTATAAGATAAATATGACCTGATTTTACTTTTGGACCAAAATGGCAATAAAACTAAAACCACAGGGACCCAGATGCAAAAGGTTTGAGTTTTGGACTAAAGTGGCAAAAGTGACCAAACATCAGGGACCAAAATGGCAGTTTACTCTTTTACAACACTAATATATTTGTTAATAACAAACCATCTGGTAGCGCGAATCGAACTTAGAGAGTTCGCCATGACTCTATGAAAATGTTAGTTCCCGGTAAAAGAAAGTTAAAGATAAATTTTGGTTCTTGGAGAATGAATTTAGCTTTACGGTAATAGGAGGTTCTCGGTAAACTAAAAGTTTCCGGAAAATAGTTTTCGAAGAATTGAGAGTACACCGTGAATGTAAAATCCATAAATCTTAAGCCCGATAAGGTTGAATCATGAATTTTTAGAGATTTTGATTACATTATTATTGTAAGACCCTTACAGTCTCTTTATACTTCATACAATATATAATGCATTTAAAATGCTTTAATTATAAAAATACCAACGTAATGACCTTTATATAAAGTTCACAACCTTCAAAATGCGTTCACTAAGTTTCAAACCATATTGTCATAACTAAACTTCCTTAGGTTGCAAAACATTTAGACAATATTTACATAAGTTGGACAAAACTACCCCAACGAGTTTAGTAACAAAGGTCTTAATTTAGTTGCGGAAGCTTTGTTATTTGTGTGTTCGGTCCTCGTACTGGCTTGATCTTCATCCGACCCATTCCATGAGTTACCTAGTCACCAAAACACTCAAACTTATTAGTTATGAATGCTAAAAATTTGTCTATGTTAGTTTTTATGCATAAAACAGAAATCAGCAACAAAATTCAACACTGGTGACCCGTCGCGTGACGCGACGGGATGCAGGTCTTGGCGTCGCATGACGCGACAAGCGTCGCGGGCCGCGAAGGTAAACGATGTAGCTGTCGCGTGGCGCGACAGTGTTGTTTTTCCAGCCGAATCAGGTTAAAAACCTGCAGTTTTCCATCTATGCTATCTTTTACGAAAACGGCCATAACTTGTTCGTTCTTGATCCGAATTAGGTCCCGTTTCTTCCTACGTGACCGTAATTAGATATTGTATTATATGTAATCAAAATCTAACATCTGAATTTACAATTTCGTAAATTTAAGCCTTCGGCTTATAGACATTACAACTTATTTTGACTCGTTTAGACTTTTAACTCACCAACTTGGTTTATTACTTGTCTTTTTATCTAAGACTTATCTAGAAGACCAGTTCAACTTCTCCGAGATACTACCGGTGAAGTGTATACATCATTATTTACATGATTGTCTCTTATTCAACCCGTTTGACTATAACTATTTAAGAAATTTCAACACTAATTCTATATTGAAAATTTGCGCCTATGTCAGTCATACTCAATCCTGAGTTCATGACTTAGATTCACTGTTACCCTTCTCGGCTAATGACTATAGTTTATATTATTTCAAGATACAACATCATTTCGACGTCTTTAATTCGTGCAACCTTCCCGGTTTGCATCAAGACATCCGATTGACCCGTCTACCTTTCTTAGCGAAACCATTGCCTTATTTCATCAAAGTTTATAACTTTGGTTGTTTTGACCCGTTTGGTTTTGTTAGCAAAATTCATCGCTTTCACACAACCAAACATGCAAAATTTTGGATCACTTTGACCCGTTTAAACATTATAGTGGAATCCACCACTTCTAAGTTTTTACGTATCACTATGCACTAATTATTTCAACCGGTTAATACTTACGGAATTCCTCCGTTTCGGTAAGAACAAAACTTCATAACGATTTAATCATTGTTCAAATAACTACACATAATATACTAATGAAATTTGACGAAGCGTATAGCCACGTACCTTTAAAGCCTTCCTTTAAACCGATTATCCATGCCGCCTTGACTACTTGACGAACCACCCAATTTACCTATAGAATTCCATTCGAACATATTGTTTAGAATTCATAATTCTGTATTCGACATCCAATGTTTTCCAACTAGGCAAATAAGTGATTCTTTCATATAAATTAATATTTCTAGATTCACTAAGACATTTTGTCAAACACCTTAAAGGCGAGATCATTACTATAACATTACCATGTTCGCAAGTAACAATTTAACCCTATCAAAGCACTCTTTTCATACTCATGTGACAAGAATAATATAAACAACACTTGAACTTACATCATAACAATCAATTAACATCAGTTATTCTAATGATTCAAGTGTTTATCACAAAATCCATATAACCCACATATGATACATATTGAAATCACTAGGTTATAACATGAATTCATCAATTTCTTGTTTAAGACTTGTTCTTAGACCTATAATCATCCTAATTTAATCATAACATCAATCAATTTTCCAATAATTGCAGTTATAATAATTTATGTGAATTCACAACTTCACCAAATCTAAGAAATTGACATACCTTGTGATCTATTCACTTGTAGGATCACAATTCTAGCTTGGAATCGATTGAAATTTAGTTTCTCTCTTTAATTTTGAGTAGAATATGATGAATTTGGGTTTTGGAGAAGAGCTAGGTCGCCCCCTGTAGTTTTGATCGATCAGGACACACACACAAAGTGTGTGTTCTGATGTTTATCCAGAATTTTAATAAAACATCTATCAAACTTGGCACCTTTAGCCCCTCTAGTTTCTAAGTCTTATGAAAGAGTTAAAATTCTTTGATTTCTCATCTCTTATAACAAGGTTTTAACTAGGTTAATTATTCCTAGTTTTTAATCTCATTATTTTATTATTAATATTATAACTCATACATGTACACCAACATAGTTTAATAAATTAGGGATGTTACAAGTCTACCCCCTTAAAGAGGATTTCGTCCTCGAAATCGTAATATATATCGAATAAGGAAGGGTATAAGTGTCTCATCTCTTTTTCGGACTCCCAAGTGGTGTCCGATCCCTTCCGGTGTTCCCATTTAACTTTAACTTGGTTGTTCTCTTTATGTATTAAGCTTTTAACCTTTTAACCTTTCGATCAAGAATGGTGATAGGCTTTACAACATAGTTTAGTTTATCGTCAACTTCAATGTCGTCATAACTTATATAAGCTATTTCATCAGCTAAGTACTTTCGCAAATGTGAAATATGGTAAGTACTGGGTATACTGCTCAACTCTTCTGGCAGTCCAAGTCAGGTAACTATCTTACCCATACATTCTACGATTTTGAATGGCCCAATAAATCTCGAACTTAATTTCTCCCAAATCGGATAACCCCTTCTCACAGGGATACTTGGAATGTAACTATACTACCACATAAAACTTGATTGGTGTTAGTCTTTTAGTCACGTAAGACTTTAATCCATCTTGGGCATGATCACTTAATCTTTGCATTAATGTTTCTGACTATATATATTTGTGGGCTAATTTTTGTGTACCCACTTCATCCCAACACCCTGGGATTGATATTTCATGTCGTAAAGTATTTCGTAAAGAAACATCCCAATACTGGAATGGTAGTTATTATTGTATGAAAATTCAACTAGTGGTATATAGACATCCCATCTATCGCCAAACTCGATAATACATGTTCATAGTATGTCTTTGAGTATTTAAATAGCTCTTCCGCTTTACCCATCGGTCTACGGATGATATGTGGTACTGAAGAAACACTAAATAAACGACCGGGATCGAAATATCTAGGGGGTTTGGATCTGCATAAAGAGGTTTGTTCTCTCTCGTTTGATTCGATGTTACTGACCTTCCTCTCCGATAAACTCTGCAAAACAAAGCACCGTTAGCCTCGACAAGGGGAGAAGAGGGTTATCTCCTTGACCCGACTCCGGCGTGAGAATAAGTATATGTTTATGAAGAAGAAGAAGTATTGAAGAAGTGTGTGTAACTTGAATTTCATACCTGAATTGTTCTCATATTTATAGCCGAGAGTTTTGGGTGGGAAAACCTGTTGGTGAAAAGTTAACGGAAGATGCTAACCCCGTAAGCGGTTACATTTCCTTCCGTTAAGTTTCTTGATCTGACGTAAGTGCACATGGATCGTGATTTCGATCTATGGCTAGGGGTTTGCCACGTGGAAAGTGATCAAGTGGAGGTTTCTTTCTAATTACATGCTATCATTGTAACTCCAGGGGAGCCTAGGATGGTGACACGTGGCCAGACGGTTATAACCATCTGGTGGTGCACGATTGGGTCCTTCTAGAAGATTACTGCTGTAATCTGGTGTGAATCCTTATTGTGTGGAGTCAGTCAAGTAAATAATATTCAAGTCTGGATATTATTAAGCGGAAGTGTTCATCTTAGGATTTTCATCCTTTGTTTATGGAAGAGAGCGCAAGGATTTATGATTTCCTTTTAGGTGCGCGAGTGTTGTCTGCTATATGTCTTTTAAGCCTTCTTTGCGGCCGCGCAAGGTCAAAAAGAGCTGAGAGACGAAGTTGTGGTATGGTCCTAAGTACTTGTTCCAAAGTTTTTAGGACCTTACCCCTTCAAGTCTCCCCAGTCTAGTGTTGCTCTTATGCAAGTAAGTGGAGCACTGGACTTATGAGAGGGAAATGCTTTTGGGCGCGAAAGTTGGGAATCTTCTAAGAGAAGATTCACTTTGCTTATTATGGTGATTTTGAAAATTTTTGACTTTGGGTGAGAAAGGTACAGTGAGGACTGTGTGACAGGCTGTCATTGTCAGGTGCATATTACTGACCGTGCTTTGCACGCGTGCGTGGGCTCGCGTTTGTGTTGTTTCCCACTCGACCCTGTCGCTTGGGTAACTGTGCTATTCCGAAAAAGGTGTTTGGCAGTTACCGATGCTATTTATGGCGGTGAGTATATAAGTTCGTCTGAGTTGTCTCTTTTTTTTTAATCATTGCTTTGAAAACTTTTCCCCTTCCTTCCTTCATTATCCGTTAAGAAAAAATTCGTCATTTCTTCTTCTTATGTCAACCGGAGAGCACCAAGAAGACCTATCTGAAGAAATGTCTACTGAACTTCTGTCGTTAAAGTGGCCTAGAGCAACTTTCGATGGCTTGGTTCGGAATTTTAGATTCCCAGAGAACTGGGGTGCCCTGTATCCTGAGGTGGGGCAGACAACAGCAGATGCTCCGGCTGGGTATATTACTCTGTTTTGGGATTTTTCCTGTGAAGGTAACTTTCGTTTGCCTGTAACAAAATTTTTTCTTGAAATCCTCGAGTATTACAAGTTGCATATTTCCCAACTGCACCATATTGGCATGGTTAGGGTTCGACATTTTGAGTTTGTGTGTCGGACAATGCACATTGAGCCGACTGTTCCTCGATTTAGGGTTTTTCACCAAATACACTGTACCCGAGGGTTTTACTCGTTTGTTTAAAGAGCGTCTGCAAAAAAGATTTTGCAGCACCCTCCCAAATCCTTCCATGATTGGAAGCAAAAATTTTTCTTTATCAATGCGGGGGTGATTCCGGTGAGGATGGTTTTACAGGGAAAGGAAGATGTTCCTATTGAAACGATCCAGACCCCTGTTGACGAGAACTGGTATCAAGATCTTAAGGATGTTCCCAACATCGCCCTACCGGAGAAAGTCCTTGTCAGTGCCAGTATGAGCTTGAATTGGAAAATGGACCGCGATGACAAGCCGGTGTACACGGAGGATGGTCATGGTAAGATTGGGGTTTTTCCCCTTCTTCTCTTTTTTTTTTTTCTTTTTTTCTTTCTTTTTTTTTTTTGATCTTGCCCTTCTTCCATTGTAGTTGTTTCGCTGTATGTTGTCGCGTTCAAGAGAGAAGGCGGAAAGATGGGTACCATTAAGAAGAAACCTGATAAAAAGCTTTGGTACCATACAATTGTGAAAAATTTGTTCTTCCGTAGGACGCGGATCTGTCTGCTCAGCCTGCTGCTGGCGCTGGTAAGCTATGTGCATATTGGTTTACTGTTCGCTTTCTTCCTGTTGCGCTTCTGAGTAAATTGTTGTTTGCGCTTCCATAGGTGAGTTGTCGAACCTGGGTGTAGGCCCTGAGAAGAAGAAACGCGCGACGACCGGTAATGTTGCGCCTAAAAAGAGTGAAGCTGAAAAGAGTCAGCCTTCCAAAGTCAAAAATGTTGGAGGAGAGAAGAAAGGTATGCGTCGTTCCTCTGACTCCTGGTGTGATTATGTGGTGGTTTCTGACTCTTTGGAGGGTCTTGCATCTGCAGTTACCGTTAGGAGGCCGAAACCTGAACCGGGAGATACTACTGATATCCCTCCATCCAACCCAGATGATCCCATTGACTTGGAGTCCAGTCCTGAACACTTGGTACTAAAGAAGGCGGGTAAAAGGAAATGGACTGATGTTGAAGCTGAGGGTCAGCCTTCGAAGAAGATATAGAGAAAGAAAATTACCAGGAAAGGCAATCTGGATGCTTTTATTTCTGAGTCCGCTCCCGGTAGGTGTTACCCTTGCTTCTTTCCCTTATACACATTAGATATATACAGGCTTTGTTGTTTTTCAGAAACCCCTGTTTCTCCTGTTCCCACGGAGTCGGAACCTGTGGTTAATGAAGAGCTCCCACCTTCCCCTCCGCGTGCTCCTGTTGCTGATCAGTTAAAGCCTACGGAGGTTGTTGATGGTGGTGTGAAGAAGACTGTTGAGGTTGGCAAGCCTGTTGATGTTGCTGTGGAAGCTGAAAAGGTTGTTAATCCAGAAGTTGTGGATGGTGTTGATAATCCACGAACTTCTGAAACTGTTATTCAAGACTTGGAGAAAGAGAAAATTGTTGAGGAGACTCCTGCTTCAACTTTTTCTCCCGAACCTTCTAATATTTTACCTGAGCGTGTTGAGAAGGTTAATGTTGAGGAGCAAGGCTCGTTTTCTGGTGCTGGCGAACATTCTCCAATCCGCCCAGAGGAAACCCTGGGGGGATTACTATTACAGAACTTATTCGGAGAAAGATGCTTTGTGACAACTCGTATTTCGAAACCGTTTGTATTATGTGCAACGTATATGAACTTGATGTAATTATTGAATGCCATGACATTATGATGTGCAATTATGTGAACATTCGTGAATGATAAATATTATGTGCTAATGTGTTACATGTATGTATGTTAAGCACACGACCCGAACCGCACAACCCACACACACAACACAACCGCACAAGCCTCTTTGGGCCGTGTGGTTTGTAAGCGGGCACATAGGTTGCCGAGTTGGGCTCGGCCCACTCCCTTCAAACGTGTAAACACCCCTATGGGGTTTACGATTTCATTTGTTACAAACACATAACTCACGCAAGAACCCTAGTTGCTACTTTTCTCTCTCGCTTACTTGGAACCCGACGGCACAAGGATTCTATTCGGATCACCCTTGTTTCTTCTCCAATCCGGTTAGTGGTTATGTATTGATTGATTGTGTGTTATGATTCGTATGTTGATGATTGCTTGATACCGAAACTTGTTGTGTATGATATTATTAGATTGGGTCGATGATAGATAATGTCCATGTAATTGGCTTACTCATGAAATCGGATATATGTGTTTTGTATGATGTTAATCGGCTCATGTGTATAGTCAAGGGTCACAAGAAATCGGATGGTATGATATAAGTTAAACGGTAATCGGAATGCTTGTAAGCAGTCGATGTGCTAGACGATTCGGATTAAATGTTATGATATATGTTCATGCGAATTGTTAAAAATTGTTCATATGATTGTTAGGGTTCATGAGAAGTTCTTGATAAAATACCTTGTTTGATCGATATCATGCTAAACGAATTGTTAGAAATCTGTTAATTGAGTTGAGTATAATTGGAAACTATTATGTGATTGTAACCGATCTGCATGAAATCAGGAAAACCAGTTACACACACGGTTGCGACTCGGTATCACTCGTTGCGAGTCGGAACCCCACTCGAGACCACAAACAGCACCAGCCGAGACCACGGTTGCGAGTCCCGTTGCGACTCGTAACCAGACCATGATGAACCGAGATCACCATTGCGACTCGCAACCAGCTGTTGCGACTCGTAAACTCCGGTTGCGACTCGAGATCCCCGTTGCGACTCGAGACCGGCTATGCACGTACACTGTTGGGCCTTCATTGTTACGGGCCCAAACTTATGACTGCTATTCTATTGGACTGCTTATCTGTTTGGGCCGAACACTTGGATTCTGTTTAACTGATTGTTATTGGACTGCTTATATTTATTGGGCCGATTACTTGGACTCGTTACACGATATGAACTGCTGATACGTTATGTGATTTGCCATGATCATACTTGATACCATAAGTGATACAAACGTGCTATATACGAACCTAACTTGCATAAATAACCATGATAGGACGTGGTTGACCATTTACTTGCTACCTGTACTTTTTGTGTATCTGCCGAGCAAACCAAGGTGAGTTCACACAGCCAAGGCATGGGATTCCCGGGTTGGGAATTGGGTTGGATATGTTGAATATGAAATGATTACTCGTACTTACGCATACACCAGACTATAGACCATCGTCCACAGGTTAGTCAGGACACGTTACGTAAAGCCTACGTAACCCAGTATTTGCCATATGTCTCCCGGGTCGGGAGGACACGTTACGTAAAGCCTACGTAACCCAATACCATCCACTGGCTTCCAGGTCGGAAGGCCACGCTGCGTAAAGCCTACGTAGCCCCCACGCGTACCACTGTCCTCGGGGAAGGGCACGTCACGTAAAGCCTACGTGACCCTGTACGTTTTCCTGTTCTCGGTTAAGAAGAACACATGGTCGGAAGTTAGTCTAGTAAGTACCGTTAATGAGAAGCCCTCTTTAGCCAGGATAAACATGGGAAGCCCCCACCAGTATTATGAACATAAGGTTTGGGAAGCCCCCATCTTTAGTACACACTAGTATGGGAAGCCCCCACTAGCTATACTTATGCACTATGTTATGAACTTACTTTCTGTGAACTCGCTCAACTAGTTTGTTGATTATTTGCTGCATGCCTTGCAGGACCTTAGGTACTTTATGGAGCTTGCACAGGGAGGAGCAGGTCGTTGTGGGATTTGGATTCATGAACGTTATTCGAACTTATAATTATTTTGAGATTACATACTATGCTTCCGCTATTTAAACGATGTTTGGTTTTGGAACATCAATCATGTCATGATGATTTACATTGATTACTTTTATTATTAAATGCTATGTTTGATATGATTGATGGCTTGATCCTGGTCAGTCACGCTCCCAAGCGGTGGTACTCCGCGGGTGGATTTTGGGGGTGTGACAGATTGGTATCAGAGCCATTGGTTATAGAGAACTTGGTTTTAATATGGGAAAACGTTTTTATTAAGACCGGACTATAACCAGAACAGTGCTCTCAACGATCCACAACGACGCTTCGCTCCACGTGCAAGACTCGACATCCTAGGTAATAAGGTTTATGTTATTGCCTGTTTGCTAGAACTGTTTAGAACTTTGCTCGCATTACGCCTAGATACACATGATACCATAGCATGAGAATCCCTACGTGCTTACACTTTTCTGTCATCGCCCTATTCGCGAACCATTCTTACCTATGCTATTTGTTACAATGAAGATCATGTCTGGACGAATCAACATGACACAAGCCCAGTTAGAGGCTCTCGTTCAAGCTCAAGTTGCTGCGGCAGTTGCAGCAGCTCAAGCAGGTAGTATATCCTGCAGTCTAGGCACACACTAGGATCTTTAGATCCTACATTAACTCTAGTATTTAACTTCGTCCTATTCGTACACAATAGGTCAACACGCGCAACAGCCTGTCTGCACTTTCAAGAACTTCATGGACTGTCGTCCGAATTCCTTTAGCGGCACAGAGGGGGCAGTGGGACTCCTCCATTGGTTTGAAAAGTTAGAATCAGTATTCGAAATGTGCGAGTGCCCTGAAGCTCGCAAGGTCAAGTTTGCCACCGGCACTTTAGAAGGAATAGCACTAACTTGGTGGAACGCCCAAGTTCAGATCTTAGGGTTGGCAGCTGCTAACGCCACCCCATGGAACGATTTTAAGGAACTCATCAAGCGTGAGTATTGCACGCGTGAAGACATACACAAGCTGGAAGACGAGCTGTATAATCTGAAAATGGTTGGATCAGAGATCGAAGCGTATACTAAACGGTCGAATGAGCTGGCCGTTCTGTGTCCAACTATGGTGGACCCTCCATACAAGCGCATTGAATTGTATCTCAAGGGATTGGCGCCAGAAATTCAGAGCCACGTGACGTCGGCTAACCTCGAAAACATCCAAGAAATCCAGCGTCTCGCTCACCGTATCACCGATCAGGCAGTGGATCAGAATAAACTGCCCAAGCGTGTTAATGCTACTGCTAACGTCACCACCTCAGTTACTCCTGCTACATCTGGTGACAGTAAAAGAAAATGGGATGGAGATTCTAGTAAAGGTTCAGCATCTGTTCAGCCACAATCTCAGCAGCAGAAGATTGACCACTATCAGAGTCCCAGTCAGCAATCTTCTAGTGGTCACAGACAGAGGAGATATCAGGGTAGTCAACCTAGGTGCCACAACTGCAACAGGCATCACCATGGCCCGTGTAACAAGGGTCGTTGTCAAAGGTGTCTAAAGATGGGTCACGAGGCCAAAGACTGTAGGAGTCCGCGGCCTGCGAATCAGAATCAGCAACCTCAACAACCCGCTCCACAGAACCAGCAGCAGCAGCAGCAGCCACAGCGTGGAAACCGGGGATGTTTCCAGTGTGGGGCTGAAGGTCACTTCAAGCGTGATTGCCCTCAATTGAACCAGAACCAGAACCGCAACAACAACCAGGGCAACGGCAACAACAACGGCGGGCACAACAACAATAATGGCAACGAGGCGAGAGGTCGAGCTTTCGTTTTGGGAAGAGGAGACGCAGTGAACGATCCCAACGTTGTCATGGGTAAGTTTCTCCTCGACAATATTTACGTTACTGTTTTATTTGATTCGGGTGCGGATACAAGCTATATGTCTGTGAAAATGTGTCAACTGCTAAAACGTGCACCAACACTTTTGCCCACCAAACATGTAGTAGAGTTAGCTAACGGTAAAAGTCTAGAAGCCACGCACGTAGTTCAGGGTTGTAATCTTATCCTAGCTGGCCAAGCTTTCTCTATCGACCTCATTCCCATAGTTTTGGGTAGTTTCGACGTCGTGATTGGGATGGATTGGTTATCCCAACACCAGGCAGAAATCTTATGCAGCGAGAAGGTTATTCGCATTCCTCGTTCGGGTCAGGAACCCCTAAAAGTTCAAGGCGACAAGAGTGGTGCTGTGGTTGGCATCATCTCTTTCTTGAAGGCTCAGAAATGCTTACGTAAAGGTCACACTGCTATTCTGGCACTCGTTACAGACGCATCAGCAAAAGAAAAGAAATTGGAGGATATTCCAATTGTACGTGACTTCCCTCAGGTGTTTCCTGAAGACTTACCTGGTTTACCGCCTCATCGTCAGGTCGAATTTCAGATCGAGCTCGCTCCAGGAGCAGCACCCATAGCTCGCGCACCATATCGTCTAGCTCCATCAGAATTGGAGGAACTGTCAAAGCAACTGCAAGAGCTCTTGGAAAAGGGCTTTATACGTCCAAGCTCTTCGCCTTGGGGAGCTCCAGTACTTTTCGTGAAAAAGAAGGACGGTACGTTCAGAATGTGTATCGACTACCGTGAACTCAACAAGGTGACGGTGAAGAACCGTTATCCTCTTCCGCGCATCGACGACTTATTCGACCAGTTGCAAGGGTCGTGCTACTATTCGAAGATAGATTTGAGGTCAGGGTACCATCAGCTGAGAGTCCGGGATGAGGACGTCTCCAAGACAGCCTTCAAAACTCGTTACGGTCACTACGAGTTTCTTGTCATGCCGTTCGGGTTAACGAACGCGCCTGCTGTATTTATGGACCTTATGAACAGGGTGTGCAAACCCTATCTTGACAAGTTCGTCATAGTATTCATCGACGACATTCTGATTTACTCCAAGAGCCAGGAGGAACACGAGCAACATCTTCGCCTGATATTGGAACTCCTTCGGAAGGAACAGTTGTACGCCAAGCTTTCTAAATGCGACTTCTGGCTTCGTGAAGTCCACTTCTTAGGCCACGTGGTAAACAAGGATGGGATCCATGTCGATCCATCCAAGGTAGATTCGATTAGAAACTGGCCTGCACCGCGTACACCGACAGAGATACGTCAATTCTTGGGTCTGGCAGGTTACTACAGACGGTTTATTAGAGACTTTTCGAAGATTGCTCAGCCGCTTACGCTACTGACACAGAAGGGTGTTACCTATCGCTGGGGAGAGCCCCAGGAGACTGCTTTTCAGCACCTAAAGGATAGACTTTGCAGTGCACCTATCCTCTCATTGCCAGAGGGCACAGATGACTTCGTGGTTTATTGTGATGCATCCATTCGGGGACTTGGATGTGTGTTAATGCAGCGCGACAAGGTTATCGCTTACGCCTCTCGTCAACTCAAGGTTCACGAACGCAACTACACGACGCACGATTTAGAGCTGGGAGCTGTTGTATTCGCGCTTAAGATATGGCGACACTACCTGTACGGTACCAGGTGCACGATTTACACCGATCACAGGAGTCTCGAGCATATCCTCAAGCAGAAGGATTTGAACATGCGTCAACGACGATGGGTCGAGTTACTAAACGATTATGAATGCGCTATCAAGTATCATCCAGGCAAAGCCAATGTTGTGGCTGACGCCCTCAGTCGGAAAGACACCCTACCACGGCGCGTGCGAGCGCTACAGCTTACGATTCAGTCTAGCCTTCCAGCACAAATACGAAATGCTCAGGTAGAAGCACTGAAGCCTGAAAACGTCAAGGCTGAAGCCTTACGCGGCTCACGACAACAGATGGAACAGAAGGCAGACGGCGCCTACTATGTAACGGGCCAGATTTGGGTCCCTCTCTATGGCGGTCTACGCGAACTTGTAATGGATGAAGCTCACAAGTCTCGCTACTCGGTACATCCAGGGTCGGATAAAATGTACCACGATATCAGCACTACTTATTGGTGGCCTAGTATGAAGGCCCACATCGCTGCGTATGTTGGAAAATGCTTGACCTGTGCGAGGGTCAAGGTTGAATATCAGAAACCAGCTGGCCTACTTCAGCAGCCTAAGATACCTCAATGGAAATGGGAAGAAATTTCCATGGATTTCGTTACAGGCCTACCTAGATCCCAGCGTGGGAACGATACCATATGGGTCATAGTTGATCGACTCACCAAGTCTGCACACTTCCTACCTATAAAGGAAACGGATAAGTTCTCCACTCTCGCAGACGTATACCTCAAAGAAGTTGTCTCGAGGCACGGGGTGCCCATATCTATCATTTCGGATCGCGATGCACGATTCACGTCAGAACTTTGGCAAGCGATGCACAAATCTTTCGGCTCACGGTTAGACATGAGCACAGCATATCATCCTCAGACGGATGGGCAGTCTGAGCGTACGATCCAAACGCTAGAAGACATGCTTCGGGCATGCGTTATCGATTTCGGCAACGGCTGGGAAAAGCATCTCCCTTTGGTGGAGTTTTCGTACAATAACAGTTATCACACCAGCATACAAGCCGCTCCATTTGAGGCATTGTACGGGCGTAAATGCCGGTCACCCCTCTGCTGGGCAGAGGTGGGGGATAGTCAGATCACGGGTCCAGAGATTGTAGTGGACGCCACAGAAAAGATTGCACAGATACGACAACGCATGGCGGCAGCACGCGACCGTCAGAAAGCCTACGCGGACAAGCGTAGAAAGCCATTGGAATTTGAGGTCGGGGACCGGGTTTTATTGAAAGTTTCACCCTGGAAGGGTGTGGTTCGTTTTGGCAAACGGGGCAAACTGAATCCGCGATACGTCGGACCATTCGAAATTATAGAAAAGATTGGCAAGGTAGCCTACAAGTTGAATTTACCAGCTAAACTCGGGGCAGTTCACAATGTCTTTCATGTATCGAACTTAAAGAAGTGCCTATCTGATGAAAACCTCATCATTCCTTTTAAGGAACTCACTATCGACGAGCGGTTGCAGTTCGTCGAGGAACCAGTAGAAATCACGGACCGGGATGTGAAGGTCCTCAAACACAAGAGAATCCCTCTTGTCCGAGTTCGTTGGAACTCCAAACGTGGCCCAGAATACACATGGGAACGCGAAGACAGGATGACAGAAAAGTACCCCCAGTTATTCGAAACCCATGCTACCACTACCGAGGCTGAAGCTACTACTTCGGAATTTCGGGACGAAATTCCAGATCAACGGGGGAAGGATGTGACACCCCAGGAAAATCAGTGAACAGTACGGTTTACCTAGCTTCCTCAGTGAGTGCATACCAAATTTCGGGACGAAATTTCCAATTAGTTGGGGATAATGTGACAACTCGTATTTCGAAACCGTTTGTATTATGTGCAACGTATATGAACTTGATGTAATTATTGAATGCCATGACATTATGATGTGCAATTATGTGAACATTCGTGAATGATAAATATTATGTGCTAATGTGTTACATGTATGTATGTTAAGCACACGACCCGAACCGCACAACCCACACACACAACACAACCGCACAAGCCTCTTTGGGCCGTGTGGTTTGTAAGCGGGCACATAGGTTGCCGAGTTGGGCTCGGCCCACTCCCTTCAAACGTGTAAACACCCCTATGGGGTTTACGATTTCATTTGTTACAAACACATAACTCACGCAAGAACCCTAGTTGCTACTTTTCTCTCTCGCTTACTTGGAACCCGACGGCACAAGGATTCTATTCGGATCACCCTTGTTTCTTCTCCAATCCGGTTAGTGGTTATGTATTGATTGATTGTGTGTTATGATTCGTATGTTGATGATTGCTTGATACCGAAACTTGTTGTGTATGATATTATTAGATTGGGTCGATGATAGATAATGTCCATGTAATTGGCTTACTCATGAAATCGGATATATGTGTTTTGTATGATGTTAATCGGCTCATGTGTATAGTCAAGGGTCACAAGAAATCGGATGGTATGATATAAGTTAAACGGTAATCGGAATGCTTGTAAGCAGTCGATGTGCTAGACGATTCGGATTAAATGTTATGATATATGTTCATGCGAATTGTTAAAAATTGTTCATATGATTGTTAGGGTTCATGAGAAGTTCTTGATAAAATACCTTGTTTGATCGATATCATGCTAAACGAATTGTTAGAAATCTGTTAATTGAGTTGAGTATAATTGGAAACTATTATGTGATTGTAACCGATCTGCATGAAATCAGGAAAACCAGTTACACACACGGTTGCGACTCGGTATCACTCGTTGCGAGTCGGAACCCCACTCGAGACCACAAACAGCACCAGCCGAGACCACGGTTGCGAGTCCCGTTGCGACTCGTAACCAGACCATGATGAACCGAGATCACCATTGCGACTCGCAACCAGCTGTTGCGACTCGTAAACTCCGGTTGCGACTCGAGATCCCCGTTGCGACTCGAGACCGGCTATGCACGTACACTGTTGGGCCTTCATTGTTACGGGCCCAAACTTATGACTGCTATTCTATTGGACTGCTTATCTGTTTGGGCCGAACACTTGGATTCTGTTTAACTGATTGTTATTGGACTGCTTATATTTATTGGGCCGATTACTTGGACTCGTTACACGATATGAACTGCTGATACGTTATGTGATTTGCCATGATCATACTTGATACCATAAGTGATACAAACGTGCTATATACGAACCTAACTTGCATAAATAACCATGATAGGACGTGGTTGACCATTTACTTGCTACCTGTACTTTTTGTATATCTGCCGAGCAAACCAAGGTGAGTTCACACAGCCAAGGCATGGGATTCCCGGGTTGGGAATTGGGTTGGATATGTTGAATATGAAATGATTACTCGTACTTACGCATACACCAGACTATAGACCATCGTCCACAGGTTAGTCAGGACACGTTACGTAAAGCCTACGTAACCCAGTATTTGCCATATGTCTCCCGGGTCGGGAGGACACGTTACGTAAAGCCTACGTAACCCAATACCATCCACTGGCTTCCAGGTCGGAAGGCCACGCTGCGTAAAGCCTACGTAGCCCCCACGCGTACCACTGTCCTCGGGGAAGGGCACGTCACGTAAAGCCTACGTGACCCTGTACGTTTTCCTGTTCTCGGTTAAGAAGAACACATGGTCGGAAGTTAGTCTAGTAAGTACCGTTAATGAGAAGCCCTCTTTAGCCAGGATAAACATGGGAAGCCCCCACCAGTATTATGAACATAAGGTTTGGGAAGCCCCCATCTTTAGTACACACTAGTATGGGAAGCCCCCACTAGCTATACTTATGCACTATGTTATGAACTTACTGTCTGTGAACTCGCTCAACTAGTTTGTTGATTATTTGCTGCATGCCTTGCAGGACCTTAGGTACTTTATGGAGCTTGCACAGGGAGGAGCAGGTCGTTGTGGGATTTGGATTCATGAACGTTATTCGAACTTATAATTATTTTGAGATTACATACTATGCTTCCGCTATTTAAACGATGTTTGGTTTTGGAACATCAATCATGTCATGATGATTTACATTGATTACTTTTATTATTAAATGCTATGTTTGATATGATTGATGGCTTGATCCTGGTCAGTCACGCTCCCAAGCGGTGGTACTCCGCGGGTGGATTTTGGGGGTGTGACATGCTTCCAAGCTTCATGCCCCGGTTTGGAATTTGAAGAAGGGTGACACCTTCTCAGATTGGCGCGTGTGCCAGGATTGGTTGCAGGGGATATTTCTGCCTGGGGAAATCAAATTTCAAGAAAGTCGGTCTCACGAGTAAACTTATCATGCTTACCTTGAGGAAGCTGCCTCTTATGCATCGACCACTCAACGTATAGTGCGTGAGTGGAACAGTATGCACAAGGAGTGGGATGCTTTCCAGGTATCGAAGAAGAAATTTGTTGTGGATGAAAACCGGATTGCTCAGTTGAGAGCTAAACTGGAAGCTGATCGAGCCAAGTTTGAAGCTGACCGAAAGACCGAGGAATGGTCTGTTGCCGGTTGGAAAAGGAAAGCGGAAGCTGAAGTTGCCCTCCTTTCCGAAGAACGCAAGAACTGGAAGAAGATATGTGAAAAAGATAACTCTGAGAAGATGAATCTCCGCACAGCTATTAATAATCTCAAGGCTGAGGTTGAGAAGTTGAAAAAGCAGGATGCGGAAATTGAAAGGTTGAAAAAGGAGAAGGCTGATGTAGAAGCTGCACTAGCAGAGGCGCGTTCTCATAGGGAGCGTAGTGAGCAACGAGAGGTACAGACTTGCGCCACTCTAGCTCTTAGAGATAAAGAGTTGGAAGAACTTACTGCTTTGCTTTCTGACCAGGAACAATTCAAGAGCGATCTGGAACTTGCGCGTTCCGAGAAAACCGAGATCTCGTGCCGTTTTGAAGAAAAATTGGAAGCTTCTGAAACGGCGCGGGCCACAATAGAGAGTGAGTTGGAGCCCCTGAAGAATGATATGCTGTGGTTGAAAGAGCGTGAGATTGCTTGTGTAAGTTACTTTTCTCTTTTTACGGTTCTGCTTTGCGCCTTTTTTTATTTACCTTTTGTTTTGTAGGTTGCTGAGTCGTTGTTGAATTCGGAAGAGCTGGATAAGTCTGTAGCGCGTCTGGTAGTTGCTGCGCGGAAGAATGGGTATTCCCAAGGTTATACTGAGTGTTCTCAGCATGTGAATAGCGCTTTGAAAGTTGATTGGGATACTAGCAAGTCCGCGACTTATGGTGTTAACACTGATGCTGCGCTTACAGCTTTGAAGGCGGAATTCAACAACTTACAACTTACAACTTACAACTTCCAGTTATGGATCTCATAAATGTGGCACTACAATCTGTAACACCCCAAAAACCGAATTATTAATTTGCTAGTTTGTATCATGTTTAACAAAATTAGGTATAATAACTAGGTTAGTAAACCTAGTTAAATGTCTAGCAAATTATGTAAAGGAATGAAACTTGTGGCAACTATGATGGGTGATAAACTTGAGGGACTAGGATTGCCAAATTTGAAACTGAATTTGATTAAAACAAAAATCTAACATACACAAGGTGTGTGTGTGTGTGTGTGCGTGAGAACGATCAGGGGCAAGGGGAAACCCTTCTCCTTCAACTACTTACAAGAACTCAAAAATTGAACCTGATTTTGAGAAGAAATCGAATGCATGAGGCTAGATATAACTTAATCTAAGTGTATTGATCATAAGGTAAGTTGCAATTTATAATTTGATTATCTTGTATGAAGTGGGTTTATGATTAATCCGTGAAATTGTGTGAAATTAATCATGTATATGTGTTAGAATCACCATATAGAACATAGGTTATGTATGGTTAGTGTTAATTTGATGTTTAGGGGTGAAACTCGTTTGTTATTGTGAGGATGATGACTTGAATCACCACTTATGTCCAATTCTTGTTGAAAGATTGATGTAATATGCGGGTATGATGAATTGTTGTTAGATGGATTGAATGAAATGTGATGATAATATGTTTGATGTTTAATTTTAAATACTACATGTTGATGAGTAGAAGGATTTGATGAACTATGTATGAATTTAGAAGATTATGCATGAATTAGTTGTACGTTATGCTTAAAAGGTGGTACGCACGCCAAGTGTATGATAAAATGCTTAAGTGAAGTTAGGATGCAAAATGTTATGAAAAAGCTTGGTGTATATAGGAATGAAATACGAAAATGATGGTATGATTATGTTAAATTACTAATTTGAATATGGTTGTAAGCACATTTGCATCGAGAGTAGGTAATGTATATGGTGCCTTTTTTGTATAGCCTACCTTGATATTACGAGTAGATGAGAATAAGTCGAAAGTTCACATAATGAATTGTTGACTTATGAAAGTCAACTACGTATAAGAAGCATGATATGATTTGTTGCCATAAAAATAAGACTATAGGAAGTCGTAAGTTACATGTTATGCCGATACGTGATATTTGTGATGGCATGACGAATTTCATGAGTTTGAAAAAGATATGAATTTGATTATATGTCTTATGCTTGTTGATTGTGACTAAAGTAAGTCAAACGTGAAATATGAGATTGATATGATTGTTAACATGTACAAATGAGTATGCTAATAAGAGTGTGATTTCAACGAAATGGAAGTATAGGAATCAAGTCGAGACGGGCTCAAGCATGAGGTGTTAATGGGCTAAGAGGAAGCAAGGGATCGGATATGAACACGGATGCATGAGGTAAGTGACTTCCGTAATAACTTCTTAGTTATTTATGTAAAGTTATGTACAACTTAACTAAGTATGATAATTGAGGTCAAATAGGAATGAATGGTATGATATCGATGAAGTATTAAACGCATCTTAGCTTTGATCCGAGCAAGGTATGCGTGATTAAGAATCGTAGCTAGGTAGTAGGATTGGTTACTTATGCAAGATAGTGCTTTGTTGTTAATGATGGGGCAAAGTTGACAAAAACGCCCTTAGTGGGTATTTCGGGCAAATGACCTTAAAAGTCATTTGGAAACGAGTTATTCGATTAGAGTAATGTCTTTGTCTAGTATGAAAGCGTAGGGTTTGTATGTTGTAGACCATTTAATGTATAAATACCCATAACGGGACAAAATGAGCTTATGAGCAAAAATGGGTTAAGAGGATGCAAGGCATCCGAGAGTTTTAATCTTATGATTGTCGTCAATGAAATGATTAAGTTCATATGAAATTGAGGTCTTATAAACAGATTATGTTGGTAAATGCATGACGGGTCGAATAATTCATAAATGAATGATAAGCCGAAAACGTATAAGTCAAGAATTCCCTTAACTCGGATGTTGGATTTTAGGTTCATATGATAGAATGTTAATTTACAATCAGGTCGGAAGAAACGGGAGGTTAAACGGGTAAACGGTTTAAAAGTTATGCGAGTTTTAGTGCGTTCGGACGACTAAAACAACACAGCAGGAAAACCCACTTTTGAGAGGCCGTCGCCGACGCCCTTAGGGGCCGTCGCCGACGCCTCATGGAAAGTCGGTTTTTGCCGACGCCTTATTTCACTGTCTACGGATGTTTCTGGCTACGGGTAAATGCAAAGCCCGTCGCCGACGCCTCTAGGGCCGTCGCCGACGGCCTCTCCAAGTCTCAGTAGCTGAAATCTCGTTATTTAAGTGGATTATGCATCGTAGGCTTCAATACGTTATCCGTGGACCACGGTGGGCCTCCCAAAAGTGATTTTTATCATTCCTTTAATGTTCATGGGATTTAAATCTAAGTTTAGGTCCCACATCATTAGTGTACGTGTACGTAAGTGGTATGCAAGATCTCGAACAAGTAGGTAGGAAAGTATGCCTGTATGTAAATGAGTATATATATATGTATGTTTAAGGGTACGTATGAGTGTGCGTATGTATGTAGAGATGTAGGAAGGTATGTAAGTATGTAGATGTGTATGTATGCATGTAAGAAGGTACGTGTGTATGATTTAGATACGTAGAGTTTTAACGTTACTAATCATGCGTTTGAGGTTGGTATGTAATGCAGGAACGAGTACATCGGATTCTTACGAAATTTAAGCCGAACCCGGAATAAGAGGATGAGAAAGGATAGTTGGATGAACTAATGTTAAATTGTCGAACGTTATTCAATCTTTAATTATATGAGATTAATGTTATATGATGTTGTCGTTGACTAATGGCTAAGTTGTATGTGATGCCCACAGGTGCTACACAGACTTCTTCTGCTGCTAAGGAAGTGAAGCGGACGTAGATTGAGTCAAGAGCAAGGATGGTACGGATAGATCGGTCATATAGTTGAAGTATATAACGTCTAGAAATCTAAATTTAGTATGAATGTTGTGAATTCTTTTATAGAACGTTTAACATTTTTAGAATTTGGAACCTTCGTGAAAGTAATGTCGTTAGTAAGGAAAGAAATTTTAAAGCTCTTTTTCCGTTGCGTCATTTTCAAGGTTAAACGTGTTAGGGTGTAACACAATCTGACGATCACGTGGCACAACTAAAGGAAATCTTTCCGGATGAGGGTGAAGATTTAGCATAGTTTTTCTTTTGAAATTGTTTTGAACAATCTTCTATAGTTTTTGGGATGTGTATCCCTTTTTTGTTGATGCGCTGCTGCGCAAGAAACTAAAACACTGCCGTGTTTGATAGTTTTTGGGGAGTATTCGTACGCTGATAATAGTATGTCATATTTTTTAGTTTACAATATATTGCATGAGTACAATTACTTTTATTGAGTAAGGCGAATGAAGTTGGTATGAAGCTCATGTGTGAACTTATGGTCATTTGTGACGTAATCACTGACTGTTCATGAGGCTTTGTTTTGTAATTACCGTAATGTTTTTGCGCTTACTAAAAGAAATTGCATGCACTTTGTAAGAAAAAACATAATGATGATAGAGAAACTTTGCTGTTTATTTCTGGATAGGGCACAAAGGCCATTACAAAGTTTGCTAATAAATAGACGAAACTTAACTTACTCTCTATTTTTCCCGCTGCATCTTGATAACCGTGTTGTCCCGCGGAGAAGTCATGGAGTTGTCTTTTAAGTTTTCGCCCTCTTGCTGTGAGTATCTACTTTATTTCTTTGCGCACATTTTGAAGCAAATGTGTGAGTTCGCCGCTCTTAAGGGCTTTTTCTATTTCTGTGCATAAAGAAATGCAGTTGTTAGTGGTATGACCACTGTCCTTGTGATACTCACAGTATTGGGCAGGGTCTTGTCCACGCTTGCTTTTCATGGGGATTGGAGGTTTGAATTGATAGTCTCCAGTACTCAAAAATTCCGCCGGGGTCTTAGTTAAGGGAGTCCACTGTCTCTCCCTATTTTCCTGCTTGGTCTCCCTCTGCGCGGTAAGTTTGTTGATCGTTGCTCGAGCATCTTCAGACGAATGATTTCCCGAGCCAGAATCACGCCATGATTTCTTAAACTTCCTCCCGCCAGTGGAGCTTAAGTCCGCGGGTCTATTATGTGGTGGCGGCGGCCTATTTGTGGTAAGGTTCTGTAGGATCGTATCGCGACCCGAATGAGTCGATCAGAGGCGTTTTCGTCAATTACAGGTGCGGAAAACAAGTAATCAACGTAGGAATAGCTTGCAATTCACTTTAAACACTTTCTTTATTGATTTGACAGCAATTACATTCAGTTCTCGATCCGGCAGCACTTCGGTACGAGATTCAGCAACCGTTACAAATGAAATCGCTCATAGGGTATATATAGGAATCTGGAACCGCTTATTGGACAGGCCCAATAAGCGGTTCAGACAAGTTGTCACTCGAGCGGTTCAGGTCTTGGTCATTCGAGCGATCCAGCTCTTGACGTTCGAGCGGACCAGCATAGTTACCGTTCGAGCGGTCCAAACCCTAAAGGGCCACATGAGCGATCCAACATGCCTAAAACCTATATAATTTCACTATTTTTCGTATTTCGTGCCTAGATCTAACAACCTAAGACTATGACTCGATACAAGACGTAATCAGCAGATGCAGTGCACCAACAGACTCCCCCTCAGATGTTGATGGAGTCGACTATCGAGTCACACCAATGCTGTGTCTTCACATCTTCAGTCTTGATCAGTCTTTGGGCTTCTCTCTCTCTATCTTCAGACTCCCCCTCTCGATTTACTGGTATTCCTTTGTTCTTTAGTAACATCTTCAGGATCATTGTCTGGCTTTTCGTCTAACAGCTTCTCATCTTATCCTGCATAAGCTCTACCTCAAAGTAAATGCCTTTCACTTATATTTCAAACATATAACTCTGCACCAAATCAGACTGTCACACCCCAACCGATGGCGGAAACATCGGGATGAGACGAACAAATTGCTCAAAACAACATAACACTAATTGTGACAATATGAATTAAATCATTTTGTTAAAACTAGAAAAGTAATACAAAGTCTCGAATATTCAAACAAAAATCCAAACATTAATTAATTGCTAAAATGGGTTTCTAATGCCATCCTAGCTTGTTTTCTTGAATCTTGATATCAACCTGCAACATGTATTAAAATAAAATCAACAAAAAAAATGTTGGCGAGTATACAAGTTTGATACGTAGCATAGTAGAATAAAATAGTTTAAGTACTCGTATCCAACATGAACAACATAATACAAGTTACTAATATGCTGAAACAGTGTCACTATATGTCAACCCAAGTTTCCAACGCAAACACCCCAAGACTCACTCAAGGGCGGTGCGTAAATAAGTATAAGAAGTTTAACAAGTCTCACAAGTTTCCAACGCAACCACCCCAAGACTCACTCAAGGGCGGTGCGTAAATAAGTATAAGAAGTTTAACAAGTCTCACAAGTTTCCAACGCAACCACCCCAAGACTCACTCAAGGGCGGTGCGTAAATAAGTATAAGAAGTCTAACAAGTCTCACAAGTTTAACAAATCTAACAAGTTTAATAAGTTTAACAAGGTTAATGAGCATATAGACACGAAAAGTTTACCTAGCATACGAGATTAACAAGCATCAAATTGTGTCATGTTTAAAATGGATAGAGTGTGCATATAACAAGTTTCAAGCGTTGCGTGTTTTTGTATAGAACACATGTTGCACCCAAAAGTGTTTAAAAATAAAAATGGGATCAAGTATACTCACCTTAGAGTGCGTTGCGTTTCTTGGTAACGAATACGAAAATGATTTAGATCCAAGAGTTGCAAGAGATTATCCTATTAGGTTTGGGAATTTGTTAATTAAAGTTGGTGAATCTAAATAAATATGGGAATGATAAATCTAGTGGGAAATAATAGTAATAATAATTTTTCTAAAATAATGATAACATTATATAATAGAAACAATAATAAATATAATAATAATAATAATAATACTATGTTAGTAACATTGTAAATGATGATGGTAATCTTATTTTAAACAAAAATGATAAAAATAATACCATAATATAATAACTGTTTTAAAATATACTAATAATGGTAATAAGGATTATAATCATAATAATAATATTAACATTATTAACATTAACATTAACAGTAATAAATAAAAAGAAACACAAAAGAAATATGGCCCAAACAGGGCGGCCCAAATCGACTTGGTTTGCAGCAACAGCGACGATGTCGCTGCCCGGGTTCGAATCCGCGACCTCCGGGTCACGCAACGCGCCAAAAATAACCACTGGACTATGACCAGCTTTGTGTCTGATTAATATGTATTATTTCATTTAAACAAATACGGCGGTCATCTTCTTTATTTAAAAAAAAACGAATGCCACTATTATGTCTTTGGCTCAATTAATACTTGAATTAGTCTAATTCTTCATGACAGACAGTAAAGAGTTCCTATTAACATTCATCAGTTTGAGTGTGTATGAATGAAGCATATAAGAGTGGATTTAAAAGAAGTGTATACCAAAATGGGTCGACTCGAGTTCCGTCGTGTTCGTATCGTCTTCTTCATTACAAACGTGAACTGTTATGGATGAATTACACCAAGTGGTTATCAATTGAAAGAAGCATAATTATATCAACGGCAAACCAAATGAATAAGGAGATGTATACCGAACCAAAACGCGTCGCGTTGTGAGCTCCGATGTGTCGTGATCTCGCAATGTCTTCCCGAGCTCCGGCGAGTTTGGTATTCCGGCGAGATAGAGAGAGAGAGAGAGTAAAACAGAGATGGGAGGTTTCGGATGCGATGTAACTCCGATTCCGGCAAGGGCGTAAGGGTGTCGAAAGGTGATTGTGTGTGAGTAAAATGGTGATGAGGGGTTCGGCGACGTGTATCTTTCTACGTGACGCAGAAAGTGTAGTGAGATGAGGGTGTAGAGAAGGTACAGAAGGGTGTGACCCCTTTACGTTTGGCAAAGCATCATATATATATCGCTTTCGTTCTTGATTATTTTAGAAAAGTTGGTAACTTCCAAAATCGAAAAAAGGTAAGAATGATATTTATCGAAGAATAGGGACATGATTATGGTTATGTTCGTGATTGTCACGAAAAAGGAAACGCGGAAATGGTTGACAATCATCGAATAATCAGCGAAAAAAATGGAAAGAAACAGCAATGTGTTTGCTAGGTTTGGGCGGCAATTCATAAGGGTTTTCAACGCAACGAGTTGATACTTATTAAACTTTCCTAATTTAAACCAATTCAAGATGTAGCTCAGCTGGTCGTTGTTGACTGTTTGAGGTGCGAACCGGGTGGAGACCCGAGTTCGATTCCAGTGAACGATCTCTTTTTACTTTGATTTTTCTTTAACAGTTTCAAAAGGTTTCCAAAATCAGTCCCTGTGGTTTAAAACTTTAAAAAAAATGGCAGTTTTAACCCCTAACTTTGATAGGTTAACTAACTAGCTATATTAACTTGGTTAAATTATATAATTTAGGTAACTTATAATAACTAACCAAAACTAACTAGTTTATTTGGTTAATTTATATTAACTTAAAAACTCATTCCCAACTAACTTGGTTATATATAAATCTTTAAATTAATTAACTTAATTAATTAATTTATTTATTAATTAAATGACTTAATAAACTAAAAAAAAATTTAAACTTTGTATTTGTAAATTTAATTAATTTTAACTTATTTATAAACTAGAAAAAAAAATCAACGATCAAGACTTCAAGTTTCAAGGGTTGGGATCCGAATTTTAAAACGAGTCGGAATTTGGATATCCGTTTTTGACGGATGTTACAGTCTCCCCTACTTTAGAAGATTTCGTCCTCGAAATCTTAGAGGAAAGACTTTAGAAATTTTTTTTTTTTTTTACAAGAATAGATGAGACCTTGATCATAATGTTTGTTTAGGAAAAACTTTTTTTCATGAATGCACCACATAGTATATAATGTTTCAAATAGTTTCACATAGCATATAATGTTTCAAATAATTTCACATAGCATAACCATGAGGTTCACGTAGTGTAACATAGATAAGAATGCATCGTAAATTTAGTTTTTTCACAAGAGATTATTATTATATGTTTTAGATTGCGAAGATAGTGGGATTCGTGTCTCCTACTTGAAATGAAAGTAGCGTTCAAATATAAAGTTTTATTGAGAACGAAAAAGAGTTGGCAACTACCTCTGAGGTAAGGAAATCACCCCTAGCTCGTTGGTGAAGTTGAAAATTGAGCGAAGTTAATCGTCAAGGTAAGGAAATCACTCCTATCTTGATTATAAGCTTCCATTTTCTTGGGAATAAGAGTATTAGCATAAAATGTAGAACAATTCACGTGACAAACTTAGTTAACAAGATTAACGTATTACTGGCATGTGATAAACAGGTCAACCCATCGTGTACCGCAATTAAAAGACTTAACATGACCACTAGAATACGGGCGGACGCTACTCCTATAGCACTACGCATAGTGCTATACATGTTAAGGTGTGGGTTAAAGGACAAGTTCATCACATAAGAATAACCCAATAATCACGAATCCAATATAACATATTAGTATGCATGTATTAAATTGAAATGATATAACGTACAAATGTAAAACACATGAAAATTGAGATAGCATAAAAGAGACTTAACATAAAAATTGTATTGTCACGGAACGTAACATAAGACACTTCCAAAGTAAATCGAAGTCCTTTTCGAATTAAGGAAACGTGCTTTGGCCTAATAGACAAATACTCTCGTCGAGGCGCGATTAACGATATTTGTCCTTCCAGTTACTACACGTCCTTAATCGATTGGGAAAATCGAAACTTTGGCGAGAGCAAAAATCGAAGAGTGGGACTAGTTAAACAAGATGCGAGTTTCACCTCTAACTTGATAACATCGTACCCTAACGTGGTTGGTACTTATCAAGAGATAAGGGTCCACTAGAGTATGAAATGGAAAACTCCCATCAAGGTTTGGATATCACTTCTAACTTGAGTGTAGATTTCGTGTAAAATCAAAGTATAGCTGAGTAAAAATCATCACCAAGCGTGGGAATCACCCCTATCTTGGTAAGTCATTTCGATTGTGTTGTAAGAGTGTCTTCCAAGTGTGTATTGTGTTAGCCTTAGGAAAGGCATGTATATTAGAAGTCCAAAGAATAGAGAGAAGCAAGTGAGGTAGAAAGAATGTTGTTTTAAGCAACACATAGTGAGAAAGCTCCTAAACTATAGACTAGGCGAGGCATTCCTAATTCCCTATAGTTATGGCCCCGATACCAATCTGGTATCAGAGTACTCCTACTATAGACTAGGGACAAGTAAGGCAATCCTACCTAATTCCCTATAGTTATGGCTCTGATACCAATCTGTCACACCCCAACCGATGGCGGAAACATCGGGATGAGACGAACAAATTGCTCAAAACAACATAACACTAATTGTGACAATATGAATTAAATCATTTTATTAAAACTAGAAAAGTAATACAAAGTCTCGAATATTCAAACAAAAATCCAAACATTAATTAATTGCTAAAATGGGTTTCTAATGCCATCCTAGCTTGTTTTCTTGAATCTTGATATCAACCTGCAACATGTATTAAAATAAAATCAACAAAAAAAATGTTGGCGAGTATACAAGTTTGATACGTAGCATAGTAGAATAAAATAGTTTAAGTACTCGTATCCAACATGAACAACATAATACAAGTTACTAATATGCTGAAACAGTGTCACTATATGTCAACCCAAGTTTCCAACACAAACACCCCAAGACTCACTCAAGGGCGGTGCGTAAATAAGTATAAGAAGTTTAACAAGTCTCACAAGTTTCCAACGCAAACACCCCAAGACTCACTCAAGGGCGGTGCGTAAATAAGTATAAGAAGTTTAACAAGTCTCACAAGTTTCCAACGCAACCACCCCAAGACTCACTCAAGGGCGGTGCGTAAATAAGTATAAGAAGTTTAACAAGTCTCACAAGTTTCCAACGCAACCACCCCAAGACTCACTCAAGGGCGGTGCGTAAATAAGTATAAGAAGTTCAACAAGTCTCACAAGTTTCCAACGAAACCACCCCAAGACTCACTCAAGGGCGGTACGTAAATAAGTATAAGAAGTCTAACAAGTCTCACAAGTTTAACAAATCTAACAAGTTTAATAAGTTTAACAAGGTTAATGAGCATATAGACACCAAAAGTTTACCTAGCATACGAGATTAACAAGCATCAAATTGTGTCATGTTTAAAATGGATAGAGTGTGCATATAACAAGTTTCAAGCGTTGCGTGTTTTTGTATAGAACACATGTTGCACCCAAAAGTGTTTAAAAATAAAAATGGGATCGAGTATACTCACCTTAGAGTGTGTTGCGTTTCTTGGTAACGAATACGAAAATGATTTAGATCCAAGAGTTGCAAGAGATTATCCTATTAGGTTTGGGAATTTGTTAATTAAAGTTGGTGAATCTAAATAAATATGGGAATGATAAATCTAGTGGGAAATAATAGTAATAATAATATTTCTAAAATAATGATAACATTATATAATAGAAACAATAATAAATATAATAATAATAATACTATGTTAATAACATTGTAAATGATGATGGTAATCTTATTTTAAAAAAAATGATAAAAATAATACCATAATATAATAACTGTTTTAAAATATACTAATAATGGTAATAAGGATTATAATCATAATAATAATATTAACATTATTAACATTAACATTAACAGCAATAAATAAAAAGAAACACAAAAGAAATATGGCCCAAACAGGGCGGCCCAAATCGACTTGGTTTGCAGCAACAGCGACGATGTCGCTGCCCGGGTTCGAATCCGCGACCTCCGGGTCACGCAACGCGCCAAAAATAACCACTGGACTATGACCAGCTTTGTGTCTGATTAATATGTATTATTTCATTTAAACAAATACGGCGGTCATCTTCTTTATTTAAAAAAAAAACGAATGCCACTGTTATGTCTTTGGCTCAATTAATACTTGAATTAGTCTAATTCTTCATGACAGACACTAAAGAGTTCCTATTAACATTCATCAGTTTGAGTGTGTATGAATGAAGAATATAAGAGTGGATTTAAAAGAAGTGTATACCAAAATGGGTCGAGTCGAGTTCCGTCGTGTTCGTATCGTCTTCTTCATTACAAACGTGAACTGTTATGGATGAATTACACCAAGTGGTTATCAATTGAAAGAAGCGTAATTATATCAACGGCAAACCAAATGAATAAGGAGATGTATACCGAACCGAAACGCGTCGCGTTGTGAGCTCCGATGTGCCGTGATCTAGCAATGTCTTCCCGAGCTCCGGCGAGTTTGGTATTCCGGCGAGATAGAGAGAGAGAGAGAGTAAAACAGAGATGGGAGGTTTCGGATGCGATGTAACTCCGATTCCGGCAAGGGCGTAAGGGTGTCGAAAGGTGATTGTGTGTGGGTAAAATGGTGATGAAGGGTTCGGCGACGTGTATCTTTCTACGTGACGCAGAAAGTGTAGTGAGATGAGGGTGTAGAGAAGGTACAGAAGGGTGTGACCCCTTTATGTTTGGCAAAGCATCATATATATATCACTTTCGTTCTTGATTATTTTAGAAAAGTTGGTAACTTCCAAAATCGAAAAAAGGTAAGAATGATATTTATCGAAGAATAGGGACATGATTATGGTTATGTTCGTGATTGTCACGAAAAAGGAAACGCGGAAATGGTTGACAATCATCAAATAATCAGCGAAAAAAATGGAAAGAAACAGCAATGTGTTTGCTGGGTTTGGGCGGCAATTCATAAGGGTTTTCAACGCAACGAGTTGATACTTATTAAACTTTCCTAATTTAAACCAATTCAAGATGTAGCTCAGCTGGTCGTTGTTGACTGTTTGAGGTGCGAACCGGGTGGAGACCCGAGTTCGATTCCAGTGAACGATCTCTTTTTACTTTGATTTTTCTTTAACAGTTTCAAAAGGTTTCCAAAATCAGTCCCTGTGGTTTAAAACTTTAAAAAAAATGGCAGTTTTAACCCCTAACTTTGATAGGTTAACTAACTAGCTATATTAACTTGGTTAAATTATATAATTTAGTTAACTTATAATAACTAACCAAAACTAACTAGTTTATTTGGTTAATTTATATTAACTTAAAAACTCATTCCCAACTAACTTGGTTATATATAAATCTTTAAATTAATTAACTTAATTAATTAATTAATTTATTAATTAAATGACTTAATTAACTAAAAAAAAATTTTAACTTTGTATTTGTAAATTTAATTAATTTTAACTTATTTATAAACTAGAAAAAAAATTCAACGATCAAGACTTCAAGTTTCAAGGGTTGGGATCCGAATTTTAAAACGGGTCGGAATTTGGATATCCGTTTTTGACGGATGTTACACAGACTTTCTTTCAAAACAAACACAGATTTTGATGAACCACTTGAAAGGTTAGATTATGAAAACATTTAATTTCACACAAACATTCCCCCTCAAATATTGCTCATCATGTTTAGCACTCGGAATTTTGAAAATCAGCTATTCAACATCAGTTGTCGAAAATCTTTTTGAATTTTCAAAATTTATGCTAAAACACACTGAAAATCTTTTTGGATTTTTCTAAAAGAAAATAAAATGCAGAAATAAACTATTTACAGACAATATTTTTGTGAGCTCGTGCAAGAGGATCATATCAGTATATGAGACATATTACTAACACCGTTAAGCTTTAAACATTTTAAGTTCTAAACAATTTACCTAGATTTTCAGTATGTTTGTCCACTTAAATTTTCACGCAGACTTCAATTGATTCGAGATATGATATTAATGTTTTAGAGACTTAAACTTAATTGTGTATCACTCCACTTGAATATACTCCTGTATCCAGATCCCAAATATTCAGTCTTACAGGTGAGTATACCACAGATGATATCTGTAAAGGGGTTATGTGCGAGGGCCGTGAGAGCTCAGGTCGATACTTCCATATACGCAGAGAGATGACGGCTTCGACTTTTAGTGGGTCCCCTTTAGAGGATCTTTTTTACAACAGCAATGACTATCAATTTTATTGTTTAATCAGATTGCTGAGGGCGGCGCTTTTTCAAGCATTTGCAGAAAGTATTATCTGGGGACTAGGTCAGTACTTCCATACAGCAGAAGTCCCGGGATAATACCCCAGATATCACTGAGCATAAAGACCTAGTATCTTAGAATATGGGACCTTTCAAACAAGATTTCGGGGGTTACCCATATATTCAAGAATAGTTACCCACGAATTAAGCAAGTTTGATTTAGGTTTATATCTCGTTTCAATTTACTAAATGTGCGAAAATCTACTGACACATCCGCAGTAAGATCGTTTATCACATTTTGACTTTCCAATTCTTTAGCATGTTGTGATAGTCCACTGATGTACTATCATTTCCTCTTTTATGCAACAAGAACTCATTTTTTAATTTTATCATGTTTTTGGTTTTTTAAATTTTCTGATGTTTTTGGATTTTCTAAAATTCTTACTCCCCCTAAAATTCAAATACATCTAATGAAAATTGAAAACACACTGTACAGAACATGACAACTGATATCAAATCACCTCAAATCGCCATTCACTTGGCATAAACAATCAGAACTCCCCCTATCAACAAACTATTTTCCCATTTAGATTTCAAAACACTTAAGTTTGTTTTAATGAAAACGGTTTTTCCGGAAAATAAGTTTGATTGATTTTACCAATTGTAGATTACCAATTGTAGGAATATCCAACAAATGTTCGGGGATGTGGTTCACCATCTTGTATACTGACCAATGTAGGAAAATACAAGTACAACTTAATGTCCTTGATTTACCATTTTCAGTTCAGAAACCTCTGTACCAATTGTAAAACATCAACAAACATAAACAAACCTCTTTACCGTTTGCATAATTGACATTACCGAATAGAATTTTGAGAAAGATGCCGATTCATGCTCCACGCTTACCAACCTGGGAGCTCCGGCAAGTCCTGAGACTTACTGTTCATAATATGTACCATCCCAGTCACAAACCAGGGATGGTTCAACTTTTTCTTTCTTTGTTTTCTTCTCGTAAAATTCTTTAACCCCTTTGACTTTTCGATCAATCATCTTCCCAAAGATGTGTTTTACCTTGGGGTTAAAGACCTTCTCAGCATCAAATTCCTGTTCATCACGATAAAATTGGTTAGAAATTTCAACTTTACCAATTTTCTTTTTATAATTCTCAGCCCGAAGTAATGGAAACTCCTCATCATTAATAATCGGAACTGAGTTCTCATCTTTTACATCAGCTTCACATTTTGAGACATCTTGTGGCTCAACTGACTTTGTGGAATCAGTTTCATCGCCCGAAGATAGCTCCTCTGATTTCAACCTATCAGAATCATCGCTAGAGCTTTCACCAACTCTTTTAACAATCCATTTCTGATTGTCAGATTTGGCTCTCTTTTTGTAAAACTTGTTCGAACTCTCACCAATTTCAAAAATAGAATCTTTGAACAATTTTGTTCTATCAAGTGGTGATTCGAACGCAAACACCTTTTCTGAGATTTTGCGAAAAACTCCCTGTTTTGATTGTATCGCCTGAGAACAATCTTTGGCGATATGTCCAACGTTGTTGCACTTGAAACAGGTTCTCGAGTCCTTCTTTTGTTCAGCTACCTTTTTCAACTTAGCTTGTTTCTTTTTCAGAAACTCACTGTTCGTTTCCCTCCAGAAACTTGTCTTTTCTTCTTCATCGGTTGATGTACCTGAAACAAATGACATTTTGGATTTAAAATCACAAACATATTTTTCATTTTTCTGTAGGAGTAAAGCCTAAGCCTTTCTTTTTGAAATTACCGTTATGATTTGATTTCTTTTGGAAACCTGAACCAGAACTGTAATTCTTTTTCTTGTTTAACCTTTGTTGTACTCTTGAGGTGTAAAATTTTGGTTTTTCATTAAGACATACGCCTTTTATTTCAGAAATATTAATTTCTGTGAGTACGAAAACCTTTTTAATCAGTTCAGTTTTGACACCTCTTATTGGAAATTCCTCATCAGAATATAATTTGTCCGAATTATTCAAAGTATAAGCAACTTTAAACAACCCATCATCCAAATTATACTTTGATAAAAGGAATTTTCTATCATAAACTAATTTTCCCTGTTTTTCTGTTTGTCCCGGAGTTTTTGACTGAGATTTTGACTCTGACACAGACTCCGACTTTGACTCTTCATTGTCATCACTATCTAACACATGATCCACGACTTTCTTCATCAATTAAGACTGTTGATCAGTGTCAGATGATGTAAACACAACATCAACACTTTCTGGAAGATTGACCGACGACTCTGACTCCCACTGTAAATTTGTGGCCTTTTTGACTCTTTCATCGTTAGGATGTCTAGGCAAATATCCATTTTCCAGCGGGGGTGGACACTTATTATAACTGACACCTTTCTTCTTACCAGATGAAGCCTTTTCAGTGTCCTTTTTCTGATCACTCTTCTTCTTGTCAGCAATCTTTTCACCAGCATCAACTCCAGCTGCAATCTCCTCAGTTACATCATCCTCTTCCCATACCTTCATGCTCTCAACAGTCGGATAAATCCTGTCAATCACATAGGAAGTACATGAGTAACTTTTCAACAAACGATTTACTCTTTCAGTTTCAATTCGTTGCAGCTCAAGCTTCTGTTCTAAAGCAGCACATTTTTCAATGTAATTGTTTACAACTTTTTGTTTTGTCATAAACGCTCCCTGAAGTGTCTTCATTGCTACAGCTTGTTCTTCACTCGTTTGATTGTACTGATTCATCGTCTTATTCAGCACATCATAAGACTCCTTCAAACTGTTCAAGTTGTAAATCAAAGTGCTATTCTGCTTCTTCACAGCTTCGCAATTTTCACATTTTACAGGAACTTCTTTTGCATCAACTTGTTCTTCAACTTTAAACTTAGGCACTTCTGTCATCTTTTGCCTTCTCACCACCGACACTTCTTCATCATCACTACTCATCGGTGTTTTGATCTTTTTCTTTTTCTTCTCCTTCTTGACTTTTTCGTCTTCGCTATCACTCTCAGCAAGCAACTTCATATCTTCTCTATATTTTCTCGCCCAATACTCTGTATCATCATCACTATCATCTACAATCTTTGCTGTAAATGCAGTGTAAGCTGTGGTTTGATCAGGAATGTAATCATCCCAAGTAAAATTTGCCCAGCTAAAACCCTCTGGTAATCTCTCATCATCTTGATCAATTATCAAAGCACTACCATCCCTTCTTTTTCCACAATCATAACTGCTCACACAAGCTCTCTTTCCTGTATCTTCAATCACATCTCTTCCATGTGCAGTCTGAGCTTGATGTTTTTGTTGTTGAGATGATTGACCAACTTGGTGATAGATAGCTTTGCGATAGTAATCGTTGTTGTTGTTGAACGGATTTTGAGCTCCACTTGCTTCTCGGTTTGTGCACTCTCTCTTGAAGTGTCCTTTTTCCCTGCACCGAAAACAAGTAACTTTAGATTTGTCAAAACCTAAAGTAGAAACATTCGCATCACGAAGATCATCTCTCCCCGTGATCTGTTTGACCTTCTCAGCTCTCCGTAAAACACTGGCCAGACACCACTTTATGTCCATCAGCTCCATCTCTTCAGCATCTATCTGGTCGTAGTCTTCTTTTGTTAACATCGGATTTCCAATACGACCTGCAACAAAACAAGTATACGACTACTCCAAAACCATTCCTAATAAAGACATTTGATTTTTGGCAATCTCCTCAGAATAATCTTGATCATTCTCAAGATTCAATACAATGTTGCACTGTAATTTTCTCCCATTCTTAGTTGCAGAGATATTTGGATCGAAAGATGAAAATGAAGTGAAACTGGTTTTGCTGCTTGATCCAGATGATGGACTTTCAGATACACTTTTGGCACTCATACCAGTCACAATCTTTGGAGATAGATTTGATGATTTATCATTTAACCCAGTTTTATAATATAACCCGATGTCTTGTTCACCATCGAAGTCTTTCATTCTAATCACTTTTCTCTGTTCCATTTCTTGAGCTTCAATTTTGTCGATGAACTTACTGAGCGTCAGATTGCTAAAACCTTTCTTGTTTCTGAGCATCATCAAGTATGTGCCCCAACTCTCATACGGCAACGCATCAGAAAGTTTGTCGATCAACTCTTCATTACTCTTTTCAATACTCAACCTTTTCATATTGGCAAGCAAGTTACAGTATCGTTCAATAATCTCTCGTGTACTCTCATTCTTTAACCCACGAAAAAGATCGAATTCTTTCTTTAGAAGCGACTTCTTGCTTTTAACCATCTCTTCACTTCCCCTAAACTTTGACCGTAATGCTTTCCAGATCGAGTACGAAGTTCCATTATGCTGTAAAAGAACCATGATATCTTCTTTGACTGCCTGTTGAAGAAGACTAAGCATCATTTTTTCATCTTTGTACTTTTTCCGAGCATCAGCTGTAAGATCTTTGATTGGAACAGGTTCTTCATCATCGTTCAATGGTCGAACATACTTGGTTTCTACACATTCCCAAGCATCAAGATAATTCGCTTGCACCCAATTTTCAAACCGACCTTCCCAACCCTTATATTCTTCGATGTTCATTAATTTGGGAGGTTTTTGCATCGTCCCTGTTTCGTTTTCTAACATTCTTGTTTGAATAGCGGTGATCGGGGTACTTGGAGTAGCGAACGCATTATAAAAATCCTCGTCCATTTTCAAATTTTGCGAAAAAATATTACAAACAGCCTAAAAAGCGAACTGGGGATGTCAACTGTACACAAAAGCGGTCCAATAAGATCAGATAAGCGAACCGGATGGGTCCAAATAAGTAGGCCAGAGAACAATGTGTCAAATAAGCGATCCAAGTTCTATCCGTTCGAGCGATTCACACCAATGTCCGGATAAGCGGTCCTAAGATGTTCGATCGAGCGGTTCAAGAAATGCTGTACGAGCGGTTCGAGAATTGTCCGGATGAGCGGTTCCCAATCGACCGAATGAGCGGTCCACAACCAACCGAATGAGCGGTCCAAAGATGTTCAGAAAAGCGGTCCAAAACTGTGAAATTTCGAGCGGTCCAGAAATGTTCAGAAAAGCGGACTGACTTCGGACATCATTTTGACCCACTTTTTCTTCGAATTTCAACACCAAACTTTCAAGGGTTTGTCTCTATGTAGTTGTGCACAATCCCTGAGATTTTGAGCTAATTCTGACCGTTGGAAGTGTTTGAATCTGAAAAGAAGGTGTAGAAGATAGAACAAATGAAGAAACTCAGCTATTCTCGGTAGAACTCCTCCTCCTGAAGCTCTGATACCAATTGTAGGATCGTATCGCGACCTGAATGAGTCGATCAGAGGCGTTTTCGTCAATTACAGGTGCGGAAAACAAGTAATCAACGTAGGAATAGCTTGCAATTCACTTTAAACACTTTCTTTATTGATTTGACAGCAATTACATTCAGTTCTCGATCCGGCAGCACTTCGGTACGAGATTCAGCAACCGTTACAAATGAAATCGCTCATAGGGTATATATAGGAATCTGGAACCGCTTATTGGACAGGCCCAATAAGCGGTTCAGACAAGTTGTCACTCGAGCGGTTCAGGTCTTGGTCATTCGAGCGATCCAGCTCTTGACGTTCGAGCGGACCAGCATAGTTACCGTTCGAGCGGTCCAAACCCTAAGGGGCCACATGAGCGATCCAACATGCCTAAAACCTATACAATTTCACTATTTTTCGTATTTCGTGCCCAGATCTAACAACCTAAGACTATGACTCGATACAAGACGTAATCAGCAGATGCAGTGCACCAACAGACTCCCCCTCAGATGTTGATGGAGTCGACTATCGAGTCACACCAATGCTGTGTCTTCACATCTTCAGTCTTGATCAGTCTTTGGGCTTCTCTCTCTCTCTATCTTCAGACTCCCCCTCTCGATTTACTGGTATTCCTTTGTTCTTCAGTAACATCTTCAGGATCGTTGTCTGGCTTTTCGTCTAACAGCTTCTCATCTTATCCTGCATAAGCTCTACCTCAAAGTAAATGCCTTTCACATATATTTCAAACATATAACTCCGCACCAAATCAGACTTTCTTTCAAAACAAACACAGATTTTGATGAACCACTAGAAAGGTTAGATTATGAAAACATTTAATTTCACACAAACACTCCCCCTCAAATATTGCTCATCATGTTTAGCACTCGGAATTTTGAAAATCAGCTATTCAACATCAGTTGTCGAAAATCTTTTTGAATTTTCAAAATTTATGCTAAAACACACTGAAAATCTTTTTGGATTTTTCTAAAAGAAAATAAAATGCAGAAATAAACTATTTACAGACAATATTTTTGTGAGCTCGTGCAAGAGGATCATATCAGTATATGAGACATATTACTAACACCGTTAAGCTTTAAACATTTTAAGTTCTAAACAATTTACCTAGATTGTCAGTATGTTTGTCCACTTAAATTTTCACGCAGACTTCAATTAATTCGAGATATGATATTAATGTTTTAGAGACTTAAACTTAATTGTGTATCACTCCACTTGAATATACTCCTGTATCCAGATCCCAAATATTCAGTCTTACAGGTGAGTATACCACAGATGATATCTGTAAAGGGGTTATGTGCGAGGGCCGTGAGAGCTCAGGTCGATACTTCCGTATACGCAGAGAGATGACGGCTTCGACTTTTAGTGGGTCCCCTTTAGAGGATCTTTTTTACAACAGCAATGACTATCAATTTTATTGTTTAATCAGATTGCTGAGGGCGGCGCTTTTTCAAGCATTTGCAGAAAGTATTATCTGGGGACTAGGTCAGTACTTCCATACAGCAGAAGTCCCGGGATAATACCCCAGATATCACTGAGCATAAAGACCTAGTATCTCAGAATATGGGACCTTTCAAACAAGATTTCGGGGGTTACCCATATATTCAAGAATAGTTACCCACGAATTAAGCAAGTTTGATTTAGGTTTATATCTCGTTTCAATTTACTAAATGTGCGAAAATCTACTGACACATCCGCAGTAAGATCGTTTATCACATTCTGACTTTCCAATTCTTTAGCATGTTGTGATAGTCCACTGATGTACTATCATTTCCTCTTTTATGCAACAAGAACTCATTTTTTAATTTTATCATGTTTTTGGTTTTTTAAATTTTCTGATGTTTTTGGATTTTCTGAAATTCTTACTCCCTTTCTTAGTTGCAGAGATATTTGGATCGAAAGATGAAAATGAAGTGAAACTGGTTTTGCTGCTTGATCCAGATGATGGACTTTCAGATACACTTTTGGCACTCATACCAGTCACAATCTTTGGAGATAGATTTGATGATTTATCATTTAACCCAGTTTTATAATATAACCCGATGTCTTGTTCACCATCGAAGTCTTTCATTCTAATCACTTTTCTCTGTTCCATTTCTTGAGCTTCAATTTTTTCGATGAACTTACTGAGCGTCAGATTGCTAAAACCTTTCTTGTTTCTGAGCATCATCAAGTATGTGCCCCAACTCTTATATGGCAACGCATCAGCAAGTTTGTCGATCAACTCTTCATTACTCTTTTCAATACTCAACCTTTTCATATTGGCAAGCAAGTTACAGTATCGTTCAATAATCTCTCGTGTACTCTCATTCTTTAACCCACGAAAAAGATCAAATTCTTTCTTTAGAAGCGACTTCTTGCTTTTAACCATCTCTTCAGATGCAGTGCACCAACAGGTTCTTTTCAGTCTGAGGGTAAACCTTTGCCGCTGCCATCACCTTCTCCCAACTTTTTGGGAGGCCTTCTGTTCCGGATAAGACTTTAATCATGTCATCGCATCTAACTGCGTATTTGAATTGGGCGCGAATTAGTTGCTCATGAACATCACCGATCTCTAGTACCTCTTTGTTGTATCGTGACGCTAAATGTTCATTACATCAGATGTATCACGAATAGAACGTCGTTGTTGGCTAAAATGTGTCAGGAATTTTTCACGCAGATCTTTCCACGATGAGATTTTTCCGATTGGTAAGTTATCGAACCAAATTCTTACTGCGCCGGTTAGGGTCTGTACGAATAGGTAACACCATAATGGTAGGGTCCAGCCCCCAACCAACCCTGCACTTGTAAACACTCTTAAATGATCATCCGGGTCCGTCAACTCGTTGAACTTTCCCACATTAGATGGTAATTTCGCTTTCTCAAGTGGCGCGAGAGCGATTTCCATGATGAATTTCAAATTTTCCACTGCTTCCGCAGGGCGGTAAATCAAATCGTAATTATGCTCGGCCTCAGGGTTGTAAACCGCACGAGGTCTGCATTTGTTGTAATTGGGCTGCAAGCGACTAAACACACTGGTATTCTCACTCACACGATAGGTTGGATCGGATTCATCGGTGTGTGTGTTTCGTTGAGGATCCAGCCTAGCATAAACTGATTGTCTTCGGTGAGGGTGTAGTTCACCATGATACTCTCTCTGATGACTTCCTGACTGAGTGTACTCATTCCTTGCTGTAGATCTGGAGTAAACTTCTGTATTTTCGTAAGATGATTCTTCCCGTTGGGAAGCATGAGCACGAGATCCTGGCCTTCGTGATTGGGTTAAGGGTGCAGTTTGTGCACACAACTGTGTGTATACTGCATTTAGTGCCCCTTGAGACCTGACGTACCAGGAGATTGGAGTTTCTCCTGGTGGTAAAATTGAGTGAACAGGGTCTGCTGGTAGCATTCCTGGAGTGACAGGATCGTTTACTCGATTGGATTGAACCTCATTATCATCGGAGACGTCTTCCGGAATTCCTTCAAGTTGGACGTTGTTACCAAAATTCGGCTGAGGGCCGGTTTGTCGATGAGCTGATGTTTCTTCCATATGCAAATGGAATCAACGAAGTGGGTCAAAAAAACGAGAGAAAAATGGATGAAACAGAGAAAAAACGGTGGGCGCCAATGAAGAAACACTAGATAAACGACCGGGATCGAAATATCTAGGGGGTTTGGATCTGCATAAAGAGGTTTGTTCTCTCTCATTTGATTCGACGTTACTGACCTTCCTCTCCGATAAACTCTGCAAAACAAAGCACCGTTAGCCTCGTCAAGGGGAGAAGAAGGTTCTCTCCTTGACCCGACTCCGGCGTGAGAATAAGTATGTGTTTATGAAGAAGAAGAAGAAGAAGAAGAAGTATTGAAGAAGTGTGTGTAACTTGAATTTCATACCTAAATTGTTCTCATATTTATAGCCGAGAGTTTTGGGCGGGAAAACCTGTTGGTGAAAAGTTAACGGAAGATGCTAACCCCGTAAGCGGTTACATTTCCTTCCGTTAAGTTTCTTGATCCGACGTACGTGCACACGGATCGTGATTTAGATCTATGGCTAGGGGTTTGCCACGTGGAAAGTGATCAAGTGGAGGTTTCTTTCTAATTACATGCTATCATTGTGACTCCAGGGGAGCCTGGGATGGTGACACGTGGCCAGACGGTTATAACCGTCTGGTGGTGCACGATTGGGTCCTTCTAGAAGATTACTGCTGTAATCTGGTGTGACTCTTTATTATGTGGAGTCAGTCAAGTAAATAATATTCAAGTCTGGATATTATTAAGCGGAAGTGTTCATCTTAGGATTTTCATCCTTTGTTTATGGAAGAGAGCGCAAGGATTTATGATTTCCTTTTAGGTGCGCGAGTGTTGTCTGCTATCTGTCTTTTAAGCCTTCTTTGCGGCCGCGCAAGTTCAAAAAAGGGCTGAGAGACGAAGTTGTGGTATGGTCCTAAGTACTTGTTCCAAAGCTTTTAGGACCTTACCCCTTCAGGTACTAATGAACAAATTAGTACCCATCTATTCTTAGAAATCGCGCCAAAAGTTTGAAGTGAACCGTATATCTCTATTCGATATGATAGATACCGGCACTTCATGGCGGGATATAATTTCATTCGTGTATACTTCCCACATCTTCTCAGAAGTGTATGTTTCGCGAATCGGAATAAAATGAGCACATTTGGTCAGTCTATTAATTACTAACCATATGGCATCTAATCCACGTGTTATTCATGGTAGTTTAGTTTACAGATTCATAATAATATGCTCCCACTTTCACACCGGAATGTCTAACGGCTGAAGTTTACCATAAGGCTTCTGGTATTCTGCTTGTATTTGTAAACAAGTTAAGCATTAATGATGTCTTGCTTTATTCCGGGCCACCAAAGATTTTGTTTTAAATCTTGGTACTTTTTGGTAGCTCCCGGATAATTAGAATAGCGGGACTTGTTGGCTTTATCTAGAAGAAGAGTTTTAACATTACATGTGTTTGGAATCCAGATTCGATCGAAATGGGTTTTTAATCCATTACTATCTTCTACCAAGTCTTTCAACTGGCCTACAATTGTGCCTCTCTGATTCATTCGAGTAAACCTGAGGGCACTATTAATTGTATTGACTGCACCCGAATGGGTGAATAATCTTATTTTCATAGATCTTTAATTGTCTTGAAGCATGCGCGATCAATTTCCCTCGTTGCATAAATACATACCCGAGACCAAGCTGGGATGCGTCAGTATAGATGACCATGTCTTCAGTCTTATCTGGTAACATTAATACCGGAGCACTGGTCAACTTTTCTTTAAGTATTCGAAAGGCATCTTCTTGTGCACTTCCCATACTAATTTCTCATATTCACGTTTCAGTTTGGTTAATGGCCTTTGCGAATTTAAAGAAATCTTATATAAATCTCCGATAATAACCCGCAAAACCTAGGAAACTCCTAATCCTTAATGGATTATTCGGAGGTTTCCATTTAGACACAACTTCTATTTTTGAACGGATCCACTAACACTGCATCGGCATTAATAGCATGCCCTAAAAACTGTACCTCACGTAGCCAAAAGGCACATTTCGAAAACTCCGCGTAAAGTCTCTCACGCTCAAGCGTTTCAAGTACTACACGCAAATAACACTCGTGATCCGTTTCACTCTTTGAATACATGAGAATATTCTCAATGAATATTATCACTGACTTAGCTAGCACCAATTTGCAGACGCGGTTCATGAAGTCCATGGAAGCTGCAGATGCATAGGTTAATCCGAAAGACATCACTTAAGAATTTGTAATGTCTATAACGCGTTCGGAATGCTATTTCCGGTATGTCTTCATCTTTCACCTTTACGAATAATACCGGCGCTCCCCACGGCGAAACGCTCGGCCGTATTAATCCTTCATCGAGAAGAACTTGCAATTGTAATAAAAATTCTTATAATTCTAATGGCTAATCGATAAGGAGCCTTGGCTACCGGTGTCGCACCCGAAAGCTACTTCAATGCCAAACTCCACCTCGTTTTCAGTTGGTATCTCCGGTAGATTTTCCGGAAAAAACTCCTCTACTCTCGTACGACTAATATGTCTAACTTTTCTAAAGACTCTTTAGTCGAATCATGTATGTAAACCATATACGCCTTACATTCATATTGAACAAATTTATTAGCTTAAATAAATAAACAATTTAGGGGACTACTATTTTTCTCCCCATAATTATTAATATGTTTTCCGCTTAGAGACATTAGTTGTATCTCCTTACAGTTGCATATTACTTTTGCGTGATATCAAGCTAGTCAATCCCTCCCGATGACCACTTGAAATTTTCACATTGATTTAGGAATTAGGTCGACGAAGTATTCTTCGTCGTCAATACTCAATGTACAGTTTCAACACCTATTATAAACAATAAAACTTTTATTATTGCCTATTTCTATTTCTTAAAGCATAGGTAATTTCGTTAACGCGAATTTAGGGTGTTGAATAAAGCGGTATAAAACAAACGATTTATTTTCACCCGTAACAATTAAAATTCATGCTGAAATTGAATTTACAAGAATATACCTGATACGACATCAGGTTCAGCTTTAGCCTCTGTGGCTATCATGTGAAACGACCTTGCCCTTGATTTCTGGGCATCAGACTTTGTGTCAGTTGTTTCTTTGGTTCCAAGCCGCTCTGGACATTTAGACTTCTTATGTCCCGGCTTATAACATTTTCCATTGTGAATTTTTCCACATATTTTACATTTATGTAACCCCCTTTTTATAACTCCTTTCTTGGGAGCTTTATTAATCTTTAATTTCTTTACCGGACTTCGATCAACATCCAACATCATCCTTTCATCTCTTTCTTGTAAGATACTGTCTTTCAATTCCGTCATCATATCTTCCACCACCGGCACGATTGTGGTTTGTAATCTATCGATATACTGTGATAGACTATTTTCTAGACCTTTTCCGACTTCCTCGGAAATCTTAGCTTTCATTTGTTCAGTCAATTGAGATGTCGAATCATCTCCGGTTACTCCAGACATTTCTTTAACTGAAACGTCCATAATAGTTAATCAATGACTATTCAATTCATTTCCATCTTATTATATGGAATTTATATCACACATACTTAATCATAAGTAATGTGTTATTCTTTTTCGGTTTGGTCAAGTACATATCTTGCCTTACCTTTCTTACTTAGTGTATTTCCCGGGTTCAAGCGTATTCATACACTCCTCCCATACACTTTTCACATATTTCACATCATTTAATTCTTTAAATCTAAACTCATTTATAAGTAACTCTTACCGGATGTCTTGATCAAGCTTTGAACTGAACACACTTTGTCTTAATGAGGCTCTGATTACCAACTTTTAAGACCCTTACAGTCTCTTTATACTTCATACAATATATAATGCATTTAAAATGCTTTCGTTATAAAAATACCAACGTAATGACCTTTATATAAAGTTCACAACCTTCAAAATGCGTTTACTAAGTTTCAAACCATATTGTCATAACTAAACTTCCTTAGCTTGCAAAACATTTAGACAATATTTACATAAGTTGGACAAAACTACCCCAACGAGTTTAGTAACAAAGGTCTTAATTTAGTTGCGAAAGCTTTGTTATTTGTGTGTTCGGTCCTCGTACTAGCTTGATCTTCATCCGACCCATTCCATGAGTTACCTAGTCACCAAAACACTCAAACTTATTAGTTATGAATGCTAGAAATTTGTCTATGTTAGTTTTTATGCATAAAACAGAAAATCAGCAACAAAATTCAACACTGGTGACCCGTCGCGTAACGCGACGGGATGCAGGTCTTGGCGTCGCGTGACGCGACAAGCGTCACGGGCCGCGAAGTAAACGATGTAGCTGTCGCGTGGCGCGACAGTGTTGTTTTTCCAGCCGAATCGGGTTAAAAACCTGCAGTTTTCCATCTATGCTATCTTTTACGAAAACGGACATAACTTGTCCGTTATTGATCCGAATTAGGTCCCGTTTCTTCCTACGTGACCGTAATTCGATATTCTATAATATGGAATCAAAGTCCAACATCTGAATTTAAAATTTCTTAAATTTAAGCCTTCGGCTTATAAACATTACAACTTATTTTGACCCGTTTAGACTTTTAACTCACCAACTTGGTTTATCACTTGTCTTTTTATCCAAGACTTATCTACAAGACCAGTTCAACTTCTCCGAGATACTACCCGTGAAGTGTATACATCATTATTTACATGATTGTCTCTTATTCAACCCTTTTGACTATAACTGTTTAAGAAATTTCAACACTAATTCTATATTGAAAATTTGCGCCTATCTCAGTCATACTCAATCCTGAGTTCATGACTTAGATTCACTGTTACCCTTCTCGGCTAACGACTATAGTTTATATTATTTCAAGATACGGCATCATTTCGAGGTCTTTAATTTGTGAAACCTTCCCGGTTTGCATCAAGACATCCGATTGACCCGTCTATCTTTCTTAGCGAAATCCATCGCCTTATTTCATCAAAGTTTATAACTTTTGTTGTTTTGACCCGTTTGGTTTTGTTAGCGAAATCCATTGCTTTCACACAACCAAACATGTAAAATTTTGGATCACTTTGACCCGTTTAAACATTATAGTGGAATCCACCACTTCTAAGTTTTTACGTATCGCTATGCACTAATTATTTCAACCGGTTAATACTTACGGAATTCCTCTGTTTCGGTAATAACCAAACTTCATAACGATTTAATCATTGTTCAAGTAACTACACATAATATACTAAAAAAAAATTATGAAGCGTATAGCCACGTACCTTTAAAGCCTTCCTTTTAACCGATTATCTGTGCCGCCTAGACTACTTGACGAACCACCCAATTTACCTATAGAATTCCATTCGAACATATTGTTTAGAATTCATAATTCTATATTCGACATCCAATGTTTTCCAACTAGTCAAATAAGTGATTCTTTCATATAAATTAATATTTCTAGATTCGCTTAGACATTTTGTCGAACACCTTAAAGGCGAGATCATTACTATAACATTACCATGTTCGTAAGTAACAATTTAACCCTATCAAAGCACTCTTTTCATACTCATATGACAAGAATAATATAAACAACACATGAACTTACTTCATAACAATCAATTAACATCGGTTATTCTAATGATTCAAGTGTTTATCACAAAATCCATATAACCCACATATGATACATATTGAAATCACTAGGTTATAACATGAATTCATCAATTTCTTGTCTAAGACTTGTTCTTAGACCTATAATCATCCTAATTTAATCATAACATCAATCAATTTTCCAATAATTGCAGTTATAAGAATTTATGTGAATTCACAACTTCACCAAATCTAAGAAATTGACATACCTTGTGATCTATTCACTTGTAGGATCACAATTCTAGCTTGGAATCGATTGAAATTTAGTTTCTCTCTTTGATTTTGAGTAGAATATGATGAATTAGGGTTTTGGAGAAGAGCTAGGTCACCCCCTGTAGTTTTGATTGATCAGGACACACACACAAAGTGTGTGTTCTGATGTTTATCCAGAATTTTAATAAAACATCTTTCAAACTTGGCACCTTTAGCTCCTCTAGTTTCTAAGTCTTATAAAAGAGTTAAAATTTTTTGATTTCTCATCTCTTATAACAAGGTTTTAACTAGGTTAATTATTCCTAGTTTTTAATCTCACTATTTTGTTATTAATATTATAACTCATACATGTACACCAACATATATAGTTTAATAAATTAGGGTGTTACAATTATTCTGAAAGATCTTAGGTGTTTCAGTATCTATCATGCCTAACAGTTCAATTAAGATAAAAATAATATTTTATTTGAAACTTGGGGATGAAGTTATACAGTTTTTCTAGAAAACATAATCATATCCTAATATTATCCCAAAATAGGGGGATTTCTTCGAAAAATCGGATGAACATAAAAACAATTAAGATGAACATCTTCGAAGATTAATGATTGATATCAAGGTTTTCTGGAATCGAAATCATAAACACCGGTGATTAATAGATTTAAAAAATATATGTTTCAGTTCTTATGAGATTAAAGCAAGTTTATCAGATCTGAAAATCCATGAAAACATAACACATGATATCATATCCGAAAATAGGTATATATGTATAAAGAACCGATTTAATCATTAGCGTCTTAATCAAAACTACTTGAATCATATTTCAATTCCAGTTTTAGAGAACATATGTTTTGATACCACATGTTGATCAATACTTTATCAAAACATAATATAAACAAGAAGGTAGAGAACATGTGTTCCTAATGATCCAGAAATCGCAAAGATGGAGGTAGACATGTTCTTGATTGATTGAGTTCCCATTTAGGGTGTATGATTAGAATGACTTAGGTAGGTTGAAACCTACGGATTTAGAGAGAGAAAGAAGAGGGGGCGCATAGTATGTTGTTGATGTTGTGATTATAAATGATACCATTTAACCTCTCTAGTATTCTCATTCTGTATACCCAAAAGGGTTGATGTGATTATAAATGATTAACCATTTAACCCCTTTAGTATTTTCATTCTATATACCCAAAAGGAAACCCTATATTTATCTAGTAAGGATAATCGCGTACATCGCATCAAATAATTACCAACTATTTGAAGATATTTGAACAATCTTCGCTTTAACGGGATAAAACGTAATGTAGAAGATATTTTTAGCGAGGTTCGGGCTACAAGTTTTCTCTGGTGTAATCATAGACTTAAAAAAGGGAAGTTAGTTTGGGCGGATTGGTGTAAATTTGTTAATATTTAGTTGTTTGTGTGTTGTGGTCGTCCCAGTTTTCAGGTTCGGCGTTTTCTAATGAAGTTCTCCTTTAAAAAAAAATACCATATAATAATAATATAGTCAATGATAATTTATTAGGAAAATGATAACAATAACCATTTATAATATATTTATATAAAACAAATTCTTACAGAGTTTGATTCCACCATCATTGTAGAACAATTTAATAAAGAAAGCCTTTCTCCATGTAACTTGCTAAAGGTTTGGGTCAAACAGTTTGGTTCGAGGCTTCGGTGTGGTTTCGATAGGGTGTCTAGTTAGACATTTGGGGTTTCGATAGGGTATAGTTTTTAATCTTTTAGACCATTCGGTGTGGAGGGTATGAAGAGAGGGCGTTAAGCATCATGTGACAGTCACATAAGGAAGAGCGTGTGGTAAAAAAAAAAGCATAGGGTGGTGTTGGGCGTGGAAAAGGCCCCACCTAGTGTTTTAGAAAAAAACCTAACCAATCACAAACCTCCTACCACAAACCACCAATCAACCCCTGCCCTGCACACAACGTCGTGGAAAAGTTATAATCTTTTAGTGTTAATGACTTAATGTCAACTTAAAATTATAAGAGTTCTTAATTTATCAGTTTCACAAACACAAATAATGTGGGTATTAGATTTTTTTTAAATGTAAAAAGCTACGCTTATCTATATATTGTTCAAATAAATAGAGGCGTAAAACTCACTCAAAGAAAGTTCTATCTAAAGCAGTTTGTATAACATTTTAGGCTCGTATATAAAGTTTTGAGAGCTGCTTAATACGAGGTGTGCTCGTGCATTGGCTCATCTAGTTTGTCTAACCGAATAGATGCGTTTCTCACCGAGTAGATGACATAAGCTCATTTAAAAAAAAAAAACTATTTCCGGGTTGAATTTTGGATTCTTGCTTTGTAAATTTTTAAAGTTATTTTCTTCATATAAATGCTAATCCCACATCCCTTCTAAAAAAGTAAAAGATTTTCTCCTCTCTAGAGGTAGGTATTACTTGAATTTGATCCAAACTAATAAGAAAGCTTACCTGAATTTGATCCTAACTAAAAAGAAAGCCAAGTTTGAGTTTATGTTTTCAACCTGTCAGATATTTTTAGTGGAGTTAGCTTATTTTCTTGTCAAGCTCGAATCTGAGTTGACCTATCTCAACTTAAGCTTGGCTTGTACGTTGTAAATGATCATAGCTACATGCATTGTCACATACAAAATTTTAAATACAAAAATATCATACACTAGTATATAAAAGAGTAGTTTCCAAATTTCTATAGGCGATATGCTTAAGTGACTATTACAACTCACTTGAATAGCACTTCCTTTTTAAAACAATGAAGTCTAATATTGACTATTACATCATGTGCAATGTGAAAGCACCGAAAAATATCATTGTATACCGTGACAAGTCATTTTTAAAAACGAACTTTGAGCGAGGTTCATCCTGAATATCAAACTAACCCACTTATGGTCAACTACCATTATATATGTAAATATACTTTAAATTTCATTCATTTAGGTAATATATTTAAAAGTAGTCTGTTTGTTCTAGCAAAAACAACACTTATAGGGTTTATAGTTAATACTAGATATATTTGAACATTTGATATATGCGATCTTTAATTTTTAACATGTTTGAATTCAAACACTAGCATTTGTTAAATAATTGTCAAGTATATATACTATTACTATTTTACCATTTTAGAATATGTAATTTAACTCAAATAAAAAAAATGATAAAAACTGAAAGGAAAAAATACGCTCCCCTACATTCCCCACCCACTTGCCACCTCCTTTGCTGTGTCATCGGTGATTCAACCCTAAATGAAAGAACAAAAATTCTTACACACATCTCATCAAATAAATGATGTGCAAAAAGAATTAACTTTTATATCCATCACATGATACGCAAGTTAATTCTCTATATGTTACGAACCTAATTGTTAACCAAGTGATAAAAAAAATAGATCGAAGTTTGAAAGAAAATTAGAGAGAAACTAAGACTTAATTCATATTTCATTCATAACAAAACTCATAACATCTAATGCCATTCTATAAGCTTACAAATTGAAATTGAAAATAACTAAACATGAAGAATACCACTAAATCCACTACTACTAATTATATAAACTACTAGAAAATGCAGAAGACAAAACGCAACGTGGGTAGGTTAAGGTGAATATCAGAGCCGACCCGAAGGGTATGCAGGATGGGTGACGGCTCAGGGCCCAAACCTATCGAGGGCCCAAATTTTTTAGCTTTACACTGTAAACTTAGAATATATACGTAATGAATCGGAAAAATGTCATTGTGAAGCACTTAGGCTAGTGGGTATGGGGTCCGTCCCCATCCCCGTCGAGGATCGGCGCCGGCAGCAAACCATCCCGCCCCCTCCCGTCCCCGTCTTCAGCGTCAAGGTTTGGAAGTTCAAGACGATCCAATCTGGTGGGCCCCTTTGTTTGTGTTTGTGTTTGAATTTCGAAATAGAAGATTAAAAATTCAAAAAAAAAAACTGCCATTGTTGAGCAGTGAAGGTAGAAAGAAGAGGCGATGAAGAAGAGACGGATAGAAGAAGAGGGGATGAAGTCAAAAGGGAGATGGGGCCATGGGGGTACGAGCTTTTTTATAGTTTTATCCTTTTTGTTTTCAAAGTTGTCAAGAACTACCCCTATACTATATGTTACTTTGTGATATAAAAACGAAAGTGAGAAAACAGCTAGACAAGAAAAGAACAGTACTCATATTTTTATTTTTTCATGTTGAAAGATATACACTATAACTTATTATATAATATTTTTTAATATTAATGAAAATATTTTGTTAGTTTATTTGTTAAATGTAAAAAAAAAAGTAGAAGATTAAAAAAATAAAAAACATAAAAGTGGTGGGGTAGGATCATCTAGGACCATCCTCCATACCCTCTAGTTTTGTGGGATGGACCATCCTTGGGAGGACTATGATGTGGCACCTACGTGGCGGATCATCATCCCTTGGAGGACCATCACCATATCCTCTAGCCTTAATTTCGTGGTTTGAAAGTCACTTTAATAATAAGAAGACATGGGTTATAATCTCGGCGTCCTCAATTTTGTTTTTCTTTTTGTTTTTTATTTATTTATTAAATGCAAATGACATTAGTTGCCTATAAGTGGTTGAGTAAACTGTCATTTTGGTCACTTTTGACACTTTAGTCCAAAACTCAAACCTTTTGCATCTGAGTCCCTGTGGTTTCAGTTTTATTGTCATTTTGGTCCAAAAGTAAAATCAAAAGTATTTCCCAAAATAGTGTTTATCTTACTTTATTAATTTCTCACTCCTAATATTATTGGATAACCTCATTTCATAAAACAATAATGACTTAATATTTTTTAAATTTAAGAAAACTGCTTTTATACTATAAAAAATGTTTAACCTCACATATATAATTATATTTTTTTTCCTCAACGAATATAAAAATGTTTTTTGCTAACATAAATATATGTTTTTTTTCTAGAAATGCAAAGAGATAACTCATATAAAAATCTTTGTGACTGATGTAATTAAGCATGTAAATATATCTATTTTTAGAGATGCAGAGAGAGTTAATATATTACCATTCAGATATTAATATATTATCATCCATGTTATATTTTTATAATATAAAAACAATGAGTAACAGTAAATAAAAAAATAAATTATATGTGCGTATACATATATAAACTAAATAGAAACATAAATGTATTTTAATAACAAAAAAAAAACAAAATTATATAATGCGATTTTTGAATAATGGATTCGCTTTGAAATTAATAGGTTGAATTCAGTTCAAAGCCAAATTTGGAATTTGGTATAGATGTCAGCCATAATTTTCTTTGTTAACCAACTCACTATAATTATTTTCTTTTTTTATTTTTCCTAAGCAACTTGTTTATCTTATTTCGTGTTGTAAACTTATTTTATATGATTCTTTTAGATTCTATTTTTAATATTTGATGGAAACATGAATTCAATTCGTTATTCGAGTTTGAATTAGTTCATTCGAGTATGTTTGATATACATATTCTGATTTTAAAGAGTTGATGTAAAATAAAAATTAAAAGAATCGTATGAAATTATATGATAAAATTATAACAAGATGATTAAGAAAAAAAAGAAAAAATAGTGAGTTTGTTAATAAAAAAATATAATGGCTCATTATCCGAACCAATTTTCGAATTTCGATTTAAATCGAATTCAGCCTATGAATTTCGCACTGACCTATTAATCGAAATCGAATTAAACAATTTTATGTTTTCCTCTCTCTCTATATATATAGTTTATAAAGATAATATACGTAATTACTTTATTTATTACTGTTGCTCGTTTTTTTTTTCTTGGTATGTATATAAATATATAATGAAACTATAATATGGATAAAAAAAGCACATTAATCTCTTTACGGTTCACGGAAAAAAAAATCTTTAAATTTATTTTCAAATGTGCAGTCTCAAAGTTTCGAAAGTATAAAGTATTTAAGGTTAAAAATTTAACCTTTTTAATAAAAAACTGATTAAGCAAATAAATTAATTAATTATTAAGTGAAGTTAACCAATGAAATTAGGAGTGAGAAACTATCAAAATGAGATAAAACACCATTTTGATAAATATTTTTATGAGAACACTATTAGAGGACCCGAGGTGGAGCTAAATTGTTCCGTGATGAAATGTGGTCACGCGTTATACACCGCCGCCTCTAGTGATGGTCACGCGTGGAAGAGTTAACGCGTTGTGGTGGTCACGCGTTGAACTTTGGAACTTTGTGTATGGTGGGTTGTACTCTAGTGCTGAGGAGTTGTACACTGATGGAATAAATAAAAAAGGTTGTGATACCATCACTAGTGATACCACCCCCTCTACATTTCTATCACTAGTGATAGAATATTGGTTGTGCATATGGCATGACTTGATTGGATAGTGGAAGTGATAGATTCTATCACGAGTAAACCACCCATAGTCCCCTTATGGTAAATATTTTTTTCCACCAACACTACTTTGGAAAAAAAACTCTATTAACTTACACTAAAAATATATACATACATAAAATATTTCAATTAGTAGTAAATGAATTAACTATGATATGAAATCTGGAGCCGGGCACCTTTACACCCTAGACGTTGAATCATGGTATTGAGATGTTATCATATAATATGTTTAAACAAAAATTAAATTTAAAGTAAAATGTTTAAATATGAAACTAATATTATATTTAAGTAAGTAAGTGGAGGTTTACCAAACCGACAAAGATTGAAGTTCATATATTCTCATGTCGTTTCCGAAGAATTTAGGATTGTTATCTGATTCTTCAGAAAATATTCTTCCGCAATATTTTATATTTTTATCATGCATTTAATAAAATAACGAGGACGTGTCGATGTGCGTTAAGTTAGTATTATACTTTAATAATTACTAGTTAGATAATTACGACAAAACGGATTTGCGAAGAAGATTTTGTAACCTTCAGTTTAATCGAAAATCAATATATAGTAAAAGATCTATAATGATCGGTTTGTAATAGAAGTACGTATTAGTAAAGATCATGTTGTTTTACTAGACTAAATTTAATAAAATACTAACTTACTTATCTTAATACAACTTTTTATTAATAATTTCTATAGTTGAGCACGCTACATTGTTAAGTGACATTTGCAGTTATTATCATGATAAATATTTCTAATAACAATTTACTTAGAAACTTTGATTAGTTTTATTGATAATATTTTAGAACTGATTTAATAATTAGAGCTTTCTTACATGATATGATTCCTGGCTTCCATTTAAGTAGTGAAACATGTTGATTTGGGTTACTACTGGATATAAGTTATGGATGTAATTTTACAAATTCAAATCCTAGGACAATTGGAGCTTAACCATAATTTTTTTTAACAGCAAACCAATACTTCAAATTAACAGCAAACAAATACTTCAAATTAACTACTACTACTACTATTACTAACTACTAACTACTAACTACTAAGTACTAACTACTACTACTACCTACTATTGCTGCTGCTGCTGCAGCAGCAGCAGCAGCTAGCAGCTCCTACTGCTGCTACTGCTGCTACTGCTCCTACTGCTGCTACTGCTGCTACTGCGCCTACTGCTCCTACTGCTCCTACTGCTGCTACTGCTGCTCCTGCTGCTCCTGCTGCTCCTGCTGCTGCTACTGCTGCTACTGCTGCTACTACTACTACTGCTACTACTACTACTACCAGCTGCTCCTGCTGCTACTGCTGCTACTACTACTGCTGCTGCTACTACTGCTGCTGCTGCTACTGCTGCTACTACTATAAATTCAAATCCTAGTACAATTAGAAGATGGAAGGATGGACTAAAAAGTAAAAAGTAGATTTTGCCCAAGTAGCTTAAGATCACTTGTAGTGGACAAAAATTTGAGCGTCTTTTGACCCAACAACGCCCTATATACCGCCATCTTGGGCGTTTTTTTCAAATTTTTGGTCCCAGGCGTTTATAAATCCACGCTTTCCTACAATTTTTTGGGTCAATCACCATACACCTTCCCAATCTTTGTCCAATACCATTTTTTTGGTGGTTTTTTATTTAATTTTTTACAATCATTTTAACATGAGTTAAATGTCATTTTAGTCCCTGTGGTTTGGGTCATTTTGCCAGTTTAGTCCAAAGGTTTCATTTTTAACCTGTGGGTCTAAAAAGGTTTCACAGTTACCATTTTAGTCCACTGGGTTAACTTCATTCATTTTTTTTTGTTAACGAGAAGGCCAATTCGGTCATTTTGTATGTAATTCTGTTAACTAAAAGGACAATTCAGTCATATAAAATGACCGAAATTGGCCTTCTCGTTAACAGAAAAAATGGATGAAGTTAATCCAGTGGACTAAAATGACAAATGTGAAACCTTTTTGGACCCACAGGTTAAAAATGAAACCTTTGGTCTAAACTGGCAAAATGACCAAAACCACAGGGACTAAAATGGCATTTATCTCTTTTAACATAATGTCCACAATGCCCACATCCACACTACACCTATTTTAAAAAAACACCCCATAATGCCTCATTGCTAACTGGACTGCTACATGACGCAAAACGCCCAAGGGTGGGGTGTCTTCCACTACACATGGTCTAAGAAGTATTGTGATGATGCCATGTGGCACTCCTTATAAGTAGGAAAGAAGGGCATTTTGGTCCTTATAAATAAAAGTGTGAAAATTACACATGACACCCATTTTTTTCTAAAAATACAACAAAAAATCCAGTACAAAAAATCTAACACAAAAAATTCAGTACAAAAAATATAGCACAAAAAATGCAAGAAAAAAAATACAGCATAAAAAAGTCTAGTACAAAAAATATAATACGAAAAAATTCACCACAAAAAAATATAGTACAAAACGTCCAGCACAAAAAATTGAGAAAAAAATTAAGACAAAAAAATTTAGCACAAAAAATGTTATACAACATATAAATACAACACATTTTTGTTGGTTTTTTTAATCGTCAAATAGCAATATGATACTCAAATTAAAGATAAAAAAACGTTCAATTTTATGATGAATTTTTTGTGAAAAAATAACGTCATATAAAAAAGTTATAAACGTTTAAAAAATGATGGTGAAATATGCATGTGACTTACATGTGGAGAGTAAAAGTAATATATAGGATTTTTACAAAATACCCTTAAACTCCTCTTTTTTCTATATTTTCATCTTAACCATTGATTTGAAAATGAATACTTAAAATTAATTCTCATATTATTTAGGTAAAATAAACTTTTTATTTAATTGTTATATTTAGCAAATAGAAACGCATGTTTTAGAACCAACATCCGTGTATGTTCGTGCTTTGAGATTAGAATCATAAACTATTATAAACATGAGTTGAAACGATTTCAACCACTTAAAATCATTAACTTATCACAAAAACATTTTGATCTCAAGAAATGGTTATCACAAGGGTTTAAGAAAAGTGAGGCTAAATGTACTCATATATATGATTAACGTACCTTATGAAAAAAAGTAAGAAAGATAATATGACGGATTTAGCATGTAAAAAAGTGCATTCAGAAAAAAAATTACAGAAGATGATACATTTAACAAATACCATGAAGAATATTTGCAACGAATCATTACAACCGATTTTAATTCATAACTATTAAAAATGTTATTTTCAAGCCCGTTAATTGCAAAATATCTTCTACGAAAATCGCGGGGGAAAAGATTGGCATATTTGAAATAAGGTCCTAAAAGCATTCACATCCAACCCCCTAAAATTATACATACATTCCACTAAAAAACAACTCTTATATCAATATATTTTCACTAAAAACAAATACTTTTTCTCTCTCCTTTTCAATTAAATAATATTTTTATACCTTTATCATTACATTTTTCTCTCTCCTTCACTCACAACCATTTTCAATATATATTAAAAAATTATAGTGGGTGAACAGTGTCCCCCCAAATATACAGATGAACAGTAACATTTTCTCTCTCCTCCACTCACAACCACTTTTTATACTTTTTATATTTTAAAAACATCACACTGAGAATATGATGCCTTGGATGTGAATGCTCTAAGTTAATAATTTTATATTTTCACCAAATGTCATTGATAATATTTTGGTGCCATTTCTTAAGGTACTTTTTTGTTTTAACATAACTAGTAGGGTGTCCGCGCGATGCGGCTGGGGCGACAATTTGCATTGCGACACTTGTTTTTGTTAGTTTTCTTATTCATATAATATTTATGGTAGTATTATTGTGGTGGATATATGTCATAAGTGCTACCCATGTCTAGTAATTATTAAATTTAAAATTTAAATTATCAAGTATTTCAAAAAACCATTGATGCAATAAACACTTTGTTGGAATACTCACTAATATCTTAGACAAGAGTATACCAATATGAACATCATCAATTGAAGTAGTACGACATCCATGGACGTTCACACATATTATTTTCTTAGATAGCTCCACGTTCACTTAACACTCAAAGACATAGTTAAAATGGGTTTAAACTAAAAAACAACAGGTATATGTAATTTTTAAAAAACATAGTGAATAGCACATAAATCACTAATTATTTTTCTAGATAGATCCACAACGCTAATCCACATAATAAGCATTTTAAATAGGTTGTTTTAACTATTAAACTTTTTATTAAAGCTTTTATATTAAACTACCATTTAGGTAAACTTCACCAGACCCAATTACATTGTTTACCAGACCCAGTTACATTTTTGGTAAACGTGGTCTATAAATAATTAAATATAGATCAACAAAATTGGTCGTTAGTAAAGTGCCTATGCGATGCGGCGGAAGCGACACGATACATTGCAGTTCCTGGTACAATATTTGTTGTAGGATCATTGTGGTGGATATAGGATATACGTAATAGATTTAACATTTAAATTATCAAGTACTTGAAGAAGCCATAGTAAATAATAGATTTAACATTTAAATTATCAAGTACTTGAAGAAAACCATAACGTGTTATATATGATTAGAAAATTATTTTAAATAAAATAATTTAGGAGGTTTATTATGCATTAAAGAATACATAAGCTCTTGTACATATAGAGAAATTGAAGTGCCATTCGCTTCTTAATTATTTTAAACTACAATTAAAAGATGATTGACATAGAGTTTTCGTTCATTACGTATTTATTTCATGCTTCTCATCAGGTTAAATTCAGTTAAGTTTCTATTCTCGTATACTTTTCTCTTTGTTGATCCATCACTCAAACCAACTTATTTTAATTTAATTGTTTAATTAATTAAATTGAATTTTATATCACATTATTAAACTTTTATTATTTGTTTATTTTTTATTTAATACACGTAGACTTTTGTTTAATTATTATTTTATTCGTTTTAAAATGTAATAAACCAATTGTATTTCAATAAGTTTTTTTTTATGGAGTATATTATCATTCACTTCTTATTTTTATTTATTTATTTTTTTTTATGGCAAAATGGAATATTATTACCAACCAACAAAACCACTCCCCAACAAGTAGCTGAGGAGTCAAAAGAGAAGACAGACAATAGTTGAAATAATAAACATACAGCATACAAACTCATTCTAGTGCATCTATACCAACTCTTCTCCAATTCTCCCAATGCGGTACCTTGATTTTCGATCTTTGATTAAGCCATAAGAATGTTGTTTGTTGGGTGATAAAGTAACCAATGCTGATGTTAGGCCTCGAAGATCTGCTTCAAAAACTCCAATTAATCTTGTATTCAAATAACTTCTTTGTGATAGGCCATAGAATGGGAAGTTGATATGTAGCTTGTACGGCTGTACCGTCAAACCCAGTACTACGTCAGGATGTCATAACTCTAACTTGCAACAACGTTCCTTGGTGGTTTACAGTATTCTTTATAAAAAACTCCTATAAAAACCAATAAAATTTCAAACAACCAGATATCAATAGTAACTACAGATTTGCGAGTATCACTTATTTGTTGTTTAATTACTTACCAGATGAATTAGTAATGGTCTGCACACTGTCCACTACCAGGAGTACATCTAACAAATGAGTGGGAAGTGTTGATATGATCTGTATTTGGTCCATGGATAAACATAAACCTACAAGAAAATAATACATTATTCACATAAATTGATGTGTGACCATCATCTTTTATAGTCATGTACATAGAAAAATATTGACATTTTAAAAAACCTCTCAAGAACAATCAAGAACTAAACAAATTGCAAATTCAAGAAAAAAATCAGTATATACGAACTAAATGTTCACGTTCATTTTAATGCCTTCAAAGCTTTTCATGCCTACAACATCAGGCAAAAACCATTGCTAAATGTCTAACGCGTCACGCCCCTCTATTTTCTTGATAATTATTAAAAAAACCTCCAAAGCTCCAAATAAAGAAAACAAATTATAGCGAAAACTGCCACACCCTTGTACAATGCAACAAACCAAAGACCATCGAAAGAAACTAAAATTCATGATGCCACCAACTGAAGCATCTATAAAATTAACCACCTGAAGAAAGCTACACGATATGAGTAAGAAAAATCCAAACTAATACAAATCAAAGAAGATGAGTTTCATTACCACAAACACCATTATTTCAAAAGAATAAATAATTTTTCACATAAGCTAATTAAAAATATATTGTTTTCCAAATTGAATCATGTTTTTCACTGTAGCATTTCTCGAACATCGAGTGTGCACAATAACTCATTTAATTTAACACCAGTTAAATTTTTCATACCTTGAAATTAGGCGTAAAACCTAGATGAAATCAAGCAAAAAGCCTGTTAGCTGCAACCATGTCCGACTGATTCGTTAAGCAATCAATTCCACTCATATTATCATCGTGCCCTTTTGCAACCAATCATGAATTATGCTCAATTTTTATTACCAGTTATAGTAATGAAGCTCATTTCAGCTGGTGTATCATGGGAATAGCTTTCGTTGTTGTTCCTTTAACAGTTGATTTCATCAAAAAGTTAACATGTACCTAATACACGGTCATTTCTTTTCATGCTATATTGCTTGTAAGTCAAATATAACACTGCATTTTCTCTATTGAAACTTTATCATCTTCCAAACAAAATGTTCAGTGTTTAGAAAAAAAGGCACCACATGATAAAACACACTTCTTTTAGAAAAATGATTGTACCTGGCCTATTTCTTGCATGTCTTGTATGGAAACTGAAAGTTCTGTCATTGACCAACTTAGAGTACTAAAAGGGCGATTGAGAAAGTCCTATTTTTATGGCACCAAAAGCGAAGCGTCTGTGTATGTCACTATTATGTTAATATTCCGCTTACATTACAAAGAATGTAGCATCATCATTAATGATCACGACTAAGATAACTGAAATTTGATTACTACCTTCTCAACTTGTTGGCTTCCAACGGTTGTAGTGTTTGTTTGAGCTTGTTCCTGCACATTTAACATCTTATTCAGTAAAAAATGAGCATGTATTGGCTGAAGATGTAAGTCTTGAAATAGCACATTTAGTGGACTATGTGCATGTGCTAAACAAAATGTGCAATTACGAAAAAATGCAAGTGATGCTTAAATATAGTAAGATTTATTTTTTCTTCGTTTCCTATAAAAAGAATGAAGATATATGGCACCTTCTTATATGTACATTGGCCAATTTCATTAATTGCTCTTTGACTGAATGGAGAGAAAAAGAAGCATTATCAAGGTACAAATATCCCCAATCAATTGAATGTAATCTAACATAAAAGAAAAAAAAACAATAAAGAAACACGATTGTTATCTTACACCGTAAAAGAATCAAATGCATTTGCTTCAACCGCCACCAGCAAAAGACTCGGAGAGCGTATTCAATTAGGCTATCTGGGTCTCGAACTCGATTAGTCTTTTAACCCCACTGCACTTACAAGAGTATTAAAAAATGAAAAACAACAACAAATCGCAAGACCGAAATAAGGCTTGGAATCATCCTACCATTGTCCATTCGACTAAGAACGGAATGGAAACCCTAACGCACCTTGAGCCGATGATAGCAAGAACAAACAAACAACAATAATAATATAACCAAGTCAACAGATCTGAAGTGTAACTGTGAGTTTAAGAGATATGTAAGAATTGAAAGTCTTACTTGATTCTCTTCATTGTAGTTCTGGTGACCGCATCAGCAGCTTACTCACACAGCAAAGGAATCTGACTTGCAAACTGAAACATATTTAACCCAAAGTTCTCCAAGATTAAACTGAACCCTAAAGAAATCCTAATACCTTATAATCAATTTTTAGGTTTAATCGATGCCTAATTTAATTCCTCTATTGCACATTCAAATCGGTAAGGCGACACGTTGTTGCAATGATGAAACATAACAACAACAAATGTATCGATTCATAGCTGGTTCAAGAAATTAAACAAAGCATTAACCATACCTGGTTCAAATCGGAAACATGAATTCTAATTTACACCAATCGCTAACAGATACAAACATGGTCCTCGACACAAGGAGCGCACAAAAAAGAGAGAACGTGGGTTATGAATTTGAAATTTGAGATCAGGGAGGGAGAAACATCTTGTTTTAAAGGAAGCGAGAAACATGTGATGTAGTTAAATTTTTATAATAACACTTGATAAACTTCATAGGGAATCTGATAAAGATGTGGGTTTGAAATTCGAAATACGAGTAGGGTTTTTGCTTGTCCCGCCTAACTCTGCGTGTTTGAAGGGGTGGGTTATGACTTTTTCCAAATTTATAAGCTTTAAAGGTTTGTATATATTATAAGTTGCAATAAAATAAAATAAAATAAAATCGTATATCTCAAAATCTCTTTCCCTCGTATATTAATTATAATATAGTATAGATTATCTATTAAACATTATGTGACATTCACCGTATTACTTGACATTCTGTAGCTATTAAAAATTCTGTGATAATAACTAAATACGTTGTGCTTTAATTACTTGTATATTAAGGCATCATCTACTTGTACCTTTTAATCCAAACTTCAATACTGAACAAGACAACTATCGAAACGTCAACAAAAATGAGTAGGTCGTCATGGTGCCTTTGGATTTTTTTTAAATATTATAATTTATATGATATGACAAAAATACGTAAAATAATTATAAGTTTGTTGTGGAAGGGATAAAGTGTAACTAATTATCCATAATTTTGTTAAAACTTAAGGATTTAAGTGTAATAAGTTTAGGGGCTAAAAAATAAATAGTGTTTAAAAGACCACTTTACCCTCATTTTAGGGGTTTATTTATAAATAAGGGGGGAAGAAGTTCTTAACTTTTGGGAATCCATCCCTCATGCATTATAATATATAGTATAGATAATGTTTAGGGGCAAAATGGCCGAAATTGAGGGCTTTTCTTATTGTTAATTTATATATTTAACATTAAGAAGTCAGTTTTATAAATTATATCCAAAAATTTGAAGTTTTGTTGGAACATGTAATGAATTTCAAAAAGTACTTTTAGTATATCAATTTATTAATTTACTGCTATATAACTTTATAGTTTCTTGGATAGATGTGACGTCATTTTTCTCATGGACATAGTTTACAAATATAGTTCGTATGGTCATTTTTTAAATAGTTTTATTAACTAGTATTATTTATGCATACACATGGGCAGTGTGGATGGAATGAAGATTTTGACGACACTTTACAGCCAACATCCATGAAAACCCATCAATGGTCTCAATTCCACCTTAGTCTTTAAGTAATCCAACACACATAAACAATACTTGTTATATTATATATATGTGTATGTGTGTCACTACACTTGATCTATACATATATAAAAAATATTTATATTATAAATGTTTACGACAAGTTTTCATATCATGAAAAGAATCTATACTGATACAATTACTTGATAGAGGGATGGATGAGCCAACTCACGCTTAAGTTCAACCTCAGCTTCTTTAGTTCAACGGAGCTCAAGCTCAGCTTGTTAATAACTTTCAAGCTCGACCGAGACACAATTTATTTATTATTCCTTAAATACTTATTATTATATTTTTGTAGTATAACAAATTATATTATATTTAGTTATTTTATCTTACTATTTTATATACTATCTATAATTTAGTTATATATGTATTATTATAAAGTAAAAACTATTTTATTTATATAAACAATAGGCTGCTCAAAGTCTAATCAAGTTAGTCATATAAAGCTCGGTCTTGAGCTCATTTATTAAATGAGCTTCAATTTAGAGTCGGGATCAGGCTTAAGTTTAAAATGTCAATCTCGAGTAGCTCAGAAGCATCTCAACTTGTTTACGCACCTAATTATTCATACTAGCTGTCACATTTTTATGAGTATATGACGGTATGACTAATTAGTTTATCTAAATTCTAAAGAGTGATTATGATATTTAGGTTTTATTTTTATTTGTTTCTGAATTTTAAGAGTAGTATCGAGCTATTGATTTCATTTTAGTGATTTGGCCACTAATTTTCAACTTATTATTGTTTTAAGGTTAGCCGATAAAACATTAGGTTGATACTTGATAGTATTATTTTAAGACGACTAAATGAATTAGTCTATCTATATTCTTACATATGTCGATATAAAAATATTACATGGGCTTATATAAAATTTCTATAAACTCGTTACAGAATTTAAAATCTAACATGTGTCCATGAAACATACAGACACACACATGTCTATAGTCTATTCTGAAACATTAATTACTCTTTATTTTACACACACATGAAGAGAGTACATTTTTTTTTTGTAAGAAAAGACTGGCACACGAAAAGAGATGATCATTTAGAACACTATTTTGTTTTCGAGAACACACACGGAATAAATCTAACTACTTACATCACCCGTAGTGAGGTTTTTTGGCGTTTTTCTTCAAAAAAACGTCTAAACATGCACTTCGACCGCCCCCATGGGCATTTTTCTTGAAAAATTGGTTTGGGCGTTCCAATAAAACGCCGGGTCAAGATATGTTGGGCCAATCAGATGGTTCCAATTCAAATATCATTAGTTTTTAATTAAAAACAAAAAATAATAATTAGGTAATAATTGATGGGGCATTATCCCGCTACACCCATTTATGGAAAACGCCCCATAGTGTCTCATTGCTGACTGAACTACCGCATGACGTAAAACGTCCAAAGGTGGGGTCATTATTTGAGTCTTCCACTACACATGATCTTAGTTTTTTTTTAATGGCCGTGCTTTTAAAACTGTATACTTTTTACAAACTATTTTTATTATTTTTTATTCTCTTTAAGTTTTATCCTTTACCTACACGTATATGTATATCGGTAATATAACCGATACAAAACCTCTGTATGTCTAGGCTACATACATAAACGACAATCTAGTTAACCTTTTATTATTGTTTTAAATTTCATACGAAATAGAGGAGAAACAACAAACACTATACTAGTATCTTTTATTTATAACTTTTAAGATTATTTTTTTAAATAATTTATGTTGTTTGTATGTTTTCATAACATATATAGTGTTTTACATAGATCAATCTCCCTATATCTAATCATATATTAGAGAAAGTGGTTGTGGGGGTAATTTCACTATAAAAAATTACAAACCAACCTTAACATCTGAAGTCTAAACTGGATATTAAACACCTCTAACATGACCTACATACAATTAGCCAATTAGCAAGGGAGATTCCTCACACATGCTTAGTTCTCAATTCTCACCACCTTCCTATACATTCCCCCTAACCCCCCCCCCCCCCCCCCCCCTCACCCTCTTTCCCCTTATATCCTCACATCATGCTTTGTTTTTTTCTTAACCAATTATATCAACTTCTTTTCACATTCTCTTGCTTTCAATTCTTTCTTTTCATACAATTCCCACCTCAAATTCTAGCATATAAAGATAAAAATACATGGGGTTGAGCAGCAAACAAGTTTCTAGTGATCATCTTGAGTTCAGCTGGAGTACTCAAAACATGCTACTAACATCAGGCAACATGCAATCATCATCAAACCAACGTTCAACACCGATGAAAAGATCGCTACAAACACAACAATCTGATCCTTTAAAGTGTCCAAGATGCGATTCGACAAACACTAAGTTTTGTTACTACAACAACTACAACAAGACGCAGCCGCGACACTATTGTAAAGCGTGTAAGAGGCATTGGACCAAAGGTGGCACTCTTCGCAATGTCCCCGTTGGTGGTGGCCGGAAAAACAAGCGTGTCAAACGCCCTAACACCGCCACCACCTCAACAACCACCAACATGAATCACAATTTAGGGTTGAGTGATCAGAAATACATGTTCCCAGATGATAAAGGTTTGTTTTTTAAGCCAAATGATAGTGCATTTGATCAAGTTTCTTGGGATTTTAATGGTAGTTTCACCAATGCCACTACCACTATGCAACAATTACCTCATCAAAATTTAGGGTTTTCTATGCATTCAAACTTGACTTCCAATAATGATACAATTACAAACCCTATTCCAACCATTCCAACCTCTTATACACCATTCTTATCTTGTTTAAAAGATGATTCAACCCTCACAACAACAAGAATGATGATGCCGAATTCTTCGGCTGTTTCGCAACCATGGATGCAAGCTCCAACCACAAGCAATTTCTTGGAACCTAGTTATTGGACATGGAATGACATTGATTCAATGGTTCAAGCTGATCTGAATAAACCCTTTGATGATCCACTCATGAAAAACTAAATGGAGGTGAGATTGAGATTAAAATTAACCAAATTTAGATTATTTAATTTGTTTTAGGGTTTCTTTTTTCTTTTCTTTTTTTTTTTTGTAAGTAATTGTGGGTGTCTGGATGTATACTGTTGTTGAAGCTGTGGTTTCTTTTAGTATTTCAGCTTCATGGTTTTAATTATGTACTCTTTTTTTGTGAATCTATGTCATGAGTTGATGAAATATTATTTAATGTTAGTGGGGTTCCATATGAATTTGTGATTGAAATTGGAGTGATGTGCATGTGAAGAGACATTGGGGTCTTGTTACAGCTCAATTAGGGGTTTGAGTTGATGTCAAGATGAGAAAGAAAGATTCTTTTGTATTGCCCATTCTACAAATGGAATTTGTGGGACACTTTATCTTTCCATTTCTATCATATATGTTGATATAGTACATGATCTTGAGGTTATATATTTCAAATTACCAAATATCAATCAGTAAAAGTGTCACCTTTCAAATAGTTTTTTCAAACCTTCAGCATATATAATGTGGATGATTGATCCATATTTCATTGTGTAAAACTGTATTTGTTTATGGGCCGTGCTATAAGTACACCATGATCGGTGCCAACTGAACGTACAACCCCTCCTCTTGTCACATTAGTCATTTCACATGCGTTTAGAATTGGCGATTTATTTGTAAACAGGCCTTTTGCCCTTGCAGATCCTTAATAAATAGGCTTATAGCCCAAAATTTTGATCTAAGAGTTAATTGGTAAACCATGTGGTGTGTGTATAGCCTCAGTCGGTATCAGTCGTGTCTTGTCATCTCAGGTATCAAATTAGTCACCCTTGTCTCTCAATTACGGGTTGTTTGAAAACAGGACCAATAATATTGAAAGCGATAAGGTTGAATAGCGACGTTTCAATAGTCTTATTTGGGAATTTAAAACCACGAGTAAGAAATATTGATTCGCGATAATATGACAAGATTATCAACTTTTGTAGTAAGATGACCAAATGTCTAAATTGTTTGGCCAATTCCAGAAACCATTTTGTTTAGATTTGGTGTTGGTTCCATTAGGATCATATAATTATAATCAATGAATAACTCTAGTTACAACAATATATATACAAACAAACATTGGTTGGGCATTTTTAAAATATATGAAACAAAATATATCTATGTAATAACAAAAATATAAAAAAGTATCTTAAGAATATTTATAATAAAACTTAAATACATAAAAATATTGGTCGGATATTTTGTCAATAGTTGTTCATGTGTACTTATAGAGAGAAGATCAATGTTTTATTATTAATTAATAAAAGTATGGTACAACTAGTGATTATTGTGTGTAAATCTGGCCTAACGTTGATGACTCTAAGCATAATGGAATGATTAAGATGTGGTATAGCCCCCTTGATGAAATTATATGGACATGTGCAACACATATTCTCCACTATATAAAGGAGAAAAGCATGTGAATGGTTGTGAGCCCACAAGTTTTATTTGTGGTAGTTAAACCTTTGATCTCAAGTTTGGTCAAATCTTTGGATTGGAGAAATAAACATGTTTTTAATAAGATTTGCTTTCCAGATATTTAAATTTTGTACTGTTACTGGGAAAATAGTGAAAGTTGAAGTCGAATGGAAAACCTCTCGTAGATGCATTCAGACAGGTACCACTACATCACTCTTTGAAGGCAAAGACCTCTCTTCACCTTCTCTCCTCTTTCTTCCACCTCACACAGCTAGTGACGCCCGTGGGCGTCTCGTTCAAGATAATGTTACACTTATTAGAAACATATTGATTAGAGTTTATTTATATATGTGAAACAAGAGTAAAATTCATGTATGTTTTATGTGGTTTTAATTAAATAACAGATTTTAGTTATGGGTCATGATTTTTATAAGACTAGAGAGTATGGGTGTCACACCCCAACCGATGGCGGAATCATCGGGGCGCGGCACTGAGCGAAACAGATTGTTCAGAAGTTTCCACAACAACTATCATACAATTCAGTTATATAACACGTCCCATACCGTGTCCCAAATAATAACAAGTTATCATAGAAATCAACTAAACAATATGGGAACTGTTCCGACAACTCAAATCCTTAATTATTACAGACCAAATGTAAATATTGTTTTAAGACTTCTAGACGGCTAACTATAGATCTTACTGACTACAGGTGCCAGTACAAGATCTACAGATAATTATGGCCCTGGAGCAGGTATATGGACACTGTCCTAAGGTCACTGGCTCCTAGAAGCTTATTATTGCCTCGCTTCCCTAGCACGCTAGTAGCTTAAACACCTGTCACATACGTTAAAATAAAAGTCAATACATATAATGTAAAGGTGAGTACACAAGTTTGATATAGCATATAGAGTTCGAATAGTTTACGCATAACCAAGCACGTACACAAGGGCAAACGATGCATGTAAATTATCAACATGGGACCATCGATACCAATGACTTCAAGTTGACTGTCCGAGACAGTTCGCAATACATGATTACCACCGTAATCCATGCAAGTAATTGTCCTTAGCAACCCCCGTGTGAACGGGTGCTGAGTCCAAACTATAGTACTACGTTGCTAAAGCAGGCAGATAGCACTCCACGTGTAAACATAATAAACAGCAATCATTTAGACAAGTAATACATGCAAGTAGGTTAGCGTTCAAATAGTTTGTGTTGTTTGTGAATTTGATAGATTACGTATGTAACACCCAAAAGTGCTGAAGGCAAAAAGGGATCGAGTATACTCACAGTGGTTGGTCGTGGATTGAAGGGAGCACTGAGAATAGGTTAGCCTGAATAGTTCGATAACACAACGATGAGTAACGCGGAAAAAGTAAACAATGTACTTGGATCGAGTAGGCTATTCGATCGGACAGCAGTTCGATCGAGTGGGCTGTTCGATTGGTTTGAAAGTCCATTCGAACATCCATTCGATCGGCCGGCTGGCTCGATCGGCTGGTTCCTTCAAGTGGATTGTTTCTTCCTTTGATGTGAAGGATGTGTTTGTGTATGATGGTTTGTACTACCTTTCAAGTTGGCCGATCGAACAGCTGTTCGATCGGTTAGCCCAACCGATCGGCTAGCACTTCATTGTTTTCAAATATGTCACTCGATCGGTTGGCATGTTCGATCGGGTGACATTCCAAAGTTTCGAAAAGTCTAAGTGTTTTGAAGTATAGTATCTCATGATTCGAGCAGTAATGATTACAATCGAGTGGCGTAGTCGATCGAACAGTACCTCGTCAATACTACACTTTGTGAGTTGGTGGGTCTAAGTGCTAGTCGATCGGTTAGCCTAGTCGATCGGCTGGCATAGTCGTTCGGTTGGGCTGTTCGATCGAACAGCCTAGCCGTTCGGCCAGCTTCTCGATTCGGTTAACCTATCACTTAACACTTGGTTATTCCCGTTAATTGTTGATGTTTTAGAGATATTTTGACTACGAGTTGAACCACAAGCTGAAGTCCCTACTTAGTCTACTGACTCGAGCAGGAATCACCCAAGCTCGGCCAGAGGCGGTTTGGAACTTAAGTTTAACGTCTAACCCGAAATCGGTATATCTCTCGGTAGAACCCGAATCTTGAACCATGTGTTTGTTTAGATTGATTTGTAAATCGGTTCAAGTCTCGTTTTCACCTTTTTGAGTGTAAAAGAGTTGAAAGATAGATGAAAACCCATCTTCCAATCCTTTTCCACCGTGAAATGTTAAGATCTTTGGAAGATTTTAGGTTATTTATATGGAAATCGGTTAGATCTAAGTTATTCATGGTGGAATGATGCCAAAACTTAGTGTTCTTGAAGAACACATGATGACATCACCCAAGAACACCTAGATCTTGGCGATTTCATGGATGAAATCCAAGTTTTGAAAGATAGAAAGATGGAGAATCGATTAATGAACAAAAACGTACAAGGATCAGAGCGAAATACTTACCGGTTTGAGAGAAATCTGAGATTTAGTGAGAAGAAGAGGCTGGTCGGTCAGAGCTTTTCCAAAAGTGGAAAGCTTGACAAGGACAGCCCTATTTATAGGCTTCCAAAAGAGGAAAGGGTCAGCTGATCGAACAGCATCCCTGATCGAGCAGCTGCCCGATCGAACAGCCTGTTCGATCGGCTAGCCTGTTCGATCAGGTTGCCCTGTTCGATCGGCTAGCCTGTTCGATCAGGTTGCCCTGTTCGATCGGCTTGCCTGGTTCTGAGTGTTTCGCGACGATTTTTGATATTTCGACTTCGATGAACGATGATTTGAGGATGATAGAATTCCTAATCAAATTACTTTTAGTCCCAACTACTATATCTAACATACAAGCATCCTTACACCACGATTTGGATTCGATTTCGATTGAGTTTGATTCACCTTTGAGTCTTGATTGAGTTTGATTGATTCACCACACACTTTAACATAAAAGTAAACATGCACAAGTAACACGTAAGGCACACACACACGTATAAAAGCATTAAAATTATCCACACTTGAGTTCGATGATTGATTTGATTAGCTTGATTATTGATTGACTAGCTTTATTGCATTGTTACTTCCTATTATTCACAGTCGGTCGTTGATTCACAGTTCGATTATCGGCCGATTTGTTTGATTATACAACACTTACTCCAAATAATAAGAAAATCAAAATGAACTAAAATGAAATTAATCTTTATTAACCTTTAATTCCAATAACAGTCAACACTTGACTTTGACTTTGACTTTTTTTGGAAAACACGGGGTGTTACAGTCTCCCCTCCTTTAGGGAATTTCGTCCCGAAATTAGGCCGAGAACCGTACATCGCCGTGTGATTTTACCAATTTGATGCTTCAGATCTATCTGAACAACTGCGGGTACTTGGCCTTCATGTCACTTTCGAGTTCCCAAGTGAACTCCGCGCCTCGTTTGCCTTCCCATCGTACCTTTACAATAGGAATGCGAGAGCGTCTGAGTTGCTTGGTCTGTCGGTCCATGATTTCGACAGGCTTTTCCACGAAGTGTAGCGTCTCATTGACCTGAAGATCGTCGAGTGGTATTATTGCGTCGTGGTCGGCTACGCATTTTCGAAGGTTTGAAATATGGAAAGTCGGGTGGACATTGCTGAGTTCCTCCGGTAATTCGAGTTTGTAGGCAACTTTACCGATCCTTTCCAGAATCTTAAAAGGTCCAACAAATCGAGGCGCAAGTTTCCCTCTTTTGCCGAATCGGACTACTCCCTTCCAAGGTGATACCTTTAGGAGCACGTAGTCGCCAACTGCAAATTCGCGGGGCCTGCGTCGTTTATCGGCGTACATCTTTTGTCTGTCCCGGGCCTTTACCAAGTTTTCCCTTATCTGGTGGATCTTGTCAGTCGTTTCTTGCAGAATCTCGGGCCCAGTCAATTGTGAATGACCGACCTCGTGCCATACAATAGGCGAGCGACATCTCCTACCATACAAGGCTTCGAAAGGTGCCATTTCGATGCTGGAGTGATAGCTATTATTGTACGAAAATTCGACCAACGGTAGGTGTTTGCTCCAACTACCACCAAAATCGATAACACACGCACGGAGCATGTCTTTAATAGTACGAATCGTTCTTTCCGTCTGCCCGTCGGTTTGCGGGTGGAATGCGGTACTCAAATTCAGCGTCGTACCAAGAGCTGCTTGAAAAGTTTCCCACAATCTCGATGTAAACCGAGCATCGCGATCAGAAATGATGTCTCGAGGCGTACCATGATTCTTAATGATCTCGTCGGTGTAGATTTGGGCTAGCTTGGCCACCTTATAGTCTTCTCGTATTGGCAGAAAGTGGGCTGATTTGGTTAGACGGTCGACTATTACCCAAATACTGTCGTGACCTGATGGCGTGGTCGGAAGCTTAGTTATGAAATCCATAGCTATGCTTTCCCACTTCCATACGGGTATCGGCGGTTGTTCGAGTAAGCCTGAGGGTCTTTGGTGTTCAGCCTTGACTCTTGCACAAGCTAAACAGCTACCAACATATAGAGCAATATCCCTTTTCATCCCAGGCCACCAGTACTTGTAGCGAAGGTCCTGGTACATTTTGTCCGCACCGGGATGAATGGAATATCGGGATTTGTGGGCTTCGTTCATGATGATCTTTCGCAAATCTGTCCTCCTCGGAACCCAGATTCGGTCCAGATAATAGAATATCCCGTTGGCTTTGCTCACGAGCTGAGTTCCATCGTGATAGATTCGTTCTTTCTTCAACGTACGCTCGTTAAAGCAAGCGTGTTGTGCTTCGCGGATGAGAGCTTCGAGGTTATACTGAGCCTGGATGTTTCGAACACCTATCACGTAATTCTTTCTGCTGAGGGCGTCTGCAACTACATTCGCCTTGCCTGGGTGATAACGGATCTCACAGTCGTAATCGTTGAGAAGTTCTACCCATCGGCGTTGACGCATATTGAGTTCTCTCTGGTTAAAGATATGTTGTAGGCTCTTGTGATCGGTGAAGATCGTGCACTTTGTACCATACAGGTAGTGTCGCCAAATCTTTAAGGCAAAGACAACTGCGCCTAGCTCAAGGTCATGGGTTGTATAGTTCTTCTCGTGGATTTTGAGCTGTCGAGATGCGTAAGCTATAACCTTGTCTCGTTGCATGAGAACACAGCCAAGTCCAAGGTTTGAAGCATCACAATAGACAACGAAGTCATCGCTTCCGTCCGGCAGTGTAAGAACTGGTGCATGGCACAGCATGTGTTTGAGGGTTTGGAAGGCAGTCTCCTGCGCGGTTCCCCACACAAAAGGCTTGTCTTTATGAGTAAGGGAGGTAAGTGGTACAGCAATCTTTGAGAATCCTTCGATGAATCGCCGGTAGTAACCGGCTAATCCGAGAAAAGAGCGAACTTCTGACGGATTCTTTGGCGTAACCCATCCCTTGACTGCCTCAATCTTTGCAGGATCAACGTGTATACCCCGACTATTCACAATGTGACCCAGAAATTGAACCTCCTCCAACCAGAACTCACACTTGGAGAATTTGGCGTAGAGTTGGTTTCCCTGAAGCAACTCGAGAACCAATCGCAAATGCTGCGCATGTTCGGCCCTCGATCTGGAATAGATCAGGACATCGTCGATAAACACAATGACGAAACGGTCTAAGAACGGTTTACACACGCGATTCATCAGATCCGTAAAGACCGCGGGTGCGTTGGTCAATCCAAAAGGCATGACAACAAATTCGTAGTGGCCGTATCGGGTTCGAAAAGCGGTTTTGGGTATGTCTTCCTCTTGAATCCGCAACTGATGGTAGCCTGAACGTAGATCAATCTTGGAGAAACACTGAGCACCTTGTAGTTGGTCAAACAGATCATCGATTCTTGGTAAGGGGTATCGGTTCTTGATGGTCAGCTTGTTCAATTCCCGGTAATCGATGCACATTCGGAACGACCCGTCCTTCTTTTTGACGAAAAGGACTGGTGCGCCCCATGGAGAAGTGCTCGGGCGAATGAAGCCTTTTTCAAGTAACTCTTGGAGTTGGTTTGAGAGTTCTCGCATCTCAGATGGAGCGAGTCGATACGGAGCTTTGGCCACTGGGTTGGCTCCTGGAATAAGGTCGATTCGAAAGTCGATATCACGACTAGGAGGTAATCCAGGAAGATCATCAGGGAACACCTGAGGAAATTCTCGGACAACAGGAACATCCTTGACTTCAACTTTCCTTTTCTTGTCCGTCTCTGCTACAACAATGTTGGCCAAGAAGGCTCGATATTCCTTGCGGAGATATTTGCGAGCTTGAAGACAGGACATGAGCTTGAGATCTTTTGCAGTAGTTTCACCATAAACACATAGAATATCACCACTAGCTAGCACAAAACGAATCATCTTATCGGAACACACAACTTCAGCACGGTTTTCACGAAGAAAGTCCATGCCTACTATGACATCGAAACTTCCGAGCTGCATTGGAATGAGATTAATCGGGAATATATGATTGTTGAGCTCGAGAGTACAATCACGGAGCACAGAATTGACAGCAATGGTTCTTCCGGTAGCGACTTCTACTTCGAAAGGTGACGAAAGATAAGAGCGCTTACATCTAAGAAGTTTCTCAAACTCAAATGACACAAAGCAGTTATCGGCTCCAGTATCAAACAAACACGATGCATATATACCATTCACAAGGAACGTACCATTGACCACGTTGTTATCAGCTTGAGCCTGGCGTGCGTTGATGTTGAAAGTTCTGGCGTGAGCGGCTTGTTGTTGAGGCTGCTGTTGTTGTTGCTGGGGTTGTTGAGCTTCTTGTTTCACCACTCTGTTCGGGCACCGGTTTGCGAAGTGGTTAGGGTCACCACATGCAAAGCAGGTCCGAACATTGTTTGCCGGGGCCTGTGCAGCTTGAGGAGCTTGAGGAGCGGGTAGCAGGGCTTGGTTAACAGCGGCTTGAGCTTGCGTTTGACGGGGACCATAGCGGCAATTCGCAGTGAAATGCCCGTAAACATTGCAGTGGGCACAGTAACGGCAGGCCACACCCACCGGGTGATGATAAGAACATGTAGCACAGAGTGGGTGGGGGCCGGTGTACGCACGCTTAGCCGGCGGCGCATTGATCACTGGCGCAGTGCGCTGTGGTTGTTGCTGTTGTGGCGGTACTGACTGAAGAGGAGCAGCATTGGTTGCGGCGGCGCAATTCTTGTTCTTCTTTCTTCTTCTCGAGGACTTGGAGGCTTGAGCAGTAGGGTTGTCGGTTGATGCGGTAGTAACTTGATGCAACGACTTGGATGGCTTATCCCAGACACCAGCCTTAACTCGCTTGTCGTTAATCTCGGCAGCGAGTAGGTAGGTTTCCTCGATTGATGCGGGTTTGGCGGCGAACACATAATCTGCAACACAATCCGGAAGAGCACGGATGTATTTCTTGATGGTCATCTCTGGAGTCTTGACCTGGTCTGGACAGATAATGCTCAGTTGCTTGAAACGGGCGGTGAGACCAGCGTTGTCGCCCTCCTTCTGCTTGATGGTCCAGAACTCATCCTCCAACTTTTGGCGTTCGTGGGGAGGACAGAACTCGTCCAGCATGATAGCCTTCAGTTCCTCCCACGTCAGCTCGTAGGCAGCGTCGTTACCGCGCTTATTCCTTTCGGCTGTCCACCAGTCCAATGCCCGCGACTGGAAGACACCGGTAGCATTGAGAGTTCGAAGATGATCCGGGCATCCGCTTTGACGAAGGGTAACTTCCACAGAGTCAAACCAGTGAAATAAGCCTGTAGGGCCCTCTTCACCGGTGAACTCCTTCGGTCCACATGCCTTAAATTGCTTGAAACTGAACGAAGCTTTGCTGGGTTCAGTGAGGGTTCGGGATTCTTCCGACGACTTGCTGGTGTTCTCGTACACCTCACTGACAGCTTTCGCTACAGACCTCGAGATGAGCTTGGCGAGACGTCGGTCTCTCTTTTCCTGACGGGTAAGGTTTTGGCGAATTCTTGATGATGACGACATGGTCTGCAATAGACATCGCCATAGGGCTCAACACAACGAATTCGAATCTCGCACGTCTTAGTTTACTAAAGCTTAGAATCACGTCGCATCTCACGTCACGTAACACATATAATCACATAAGCACATAATCATAGAGGCACATAAGCACAGAAGCAGTTAGAGCACATAAGCAATTAAGCAAATAGAGCACTTAATTCCCTAAACACGTACGAAATTTTATCACAGAGGTTGTCAGAAAACAGAAACCTATAACCACAAGTCGAGTGTCGTTCGTTTTGCGTATCGGATAGCATCACATTGTATCGTCTAACTTAGTCGTATAGCGTAGCATAGCACACTGGTTTCGTTTAGATCACATCAACAGGGATTTGAATCGAGATAGGATAGCAACAAAGGTCACGCAGATTGATAACAAATGGAGTAACCAACGAATCTTAAAACACATAAACAGGTCAATCATATAAAATCAACAAAGCAACACTCAAAATCGGAAAATGGATTGTCTGCGGCTACTAGACTTTGACTAACCATGGCAATTTTAACTATTCACAGTTGACTTGTCGTCACTTTCGACTCTAGGGGACATGTTTCTGCCTCGATTCTTGGGCATTATGCATGCGCATTCTAGGCCATACTCGTGAGTTCAGGTCGTTGGAGTCCGTCAAATGCCTTGGCGAGATAAAATAAAGTTGGAATAACTGCCAAGGTTAGGGTTTCACCCCTAGCTCAGCAATTTCTTCCTTGTTTTAAGAAAATTCTAGAGGAAAGTTTTCATCAAATTACGGGTTTCAGCCCTAATTTGGTATAATTCTCCCCCGTTTGTTGATAGAAATTTGCACAAAGTAATTGGCAAAATTTGTAATTTTAGGCAGGAATTTGCGGGTTTCACTCCTAATCCCGTCCAAATTACAAAATTTGGCTCGGAGTTCGGATGTAATGATAGAATAGAAGGAAACAACATAAAATAAGCACATAAACTTGGTCTCTTGGTTCCTAACTATAGTCTAGGTCTCTAAGACAGCGATCCGGACTAGATCGTGTCTAACCTAATTCCCTATAGTTATGGCTCTGATACCAATCTGTCACACCCCAACCGATGGCGGAATCATCGGGGCGCGGCACTGAGCGAAAACAGATTGTTCAGAAGTTTCCACAACAACTATCATACAATTCAGTTATATAACACGTCCCATACCGTGTCCCAAATAATAACAAGTTATCATAGAAATCAACTAAACAATATGGGAACTGTTCCGACAACTCAAATCCTTAATTATTACAGACCAAATGTAAATATTGTTTTAAGACTTCTAGACGGCTAACTATAGATCTTACTGACTACAGGTGCCAGTACAAGATCTACAGATAATTATGGCCCTGGAGCAGGTATATGGACACTGTCCTAAGGTCACTGGCTCCTAGAAGCTTATTATTGCCTCGCTTCCCTAGCACGCTAGTAGCTTAAACACCTGTCACATACGTTAAAATAAAAGTCAATACATATAATGTAAAAGGTGAGTACACAAGTTTGATATAGCATATAGAGTTCGAATAGTTTACGCATAACCAAGCACGTACACAAGGGCAAACGATGCATGTAAATTATCAACATGGGACCATCGATACCAATGACTTCAAGTTGACTGTCCGAGACAGTTCGCAATACATGATTACCACCGTAATCCATGCAAGTAATTGTCCTTAGCAACCCCCGTGTGAACGGGTGCTGAGTCCAAACTATAGTACTACGTTGCTAAAGCAGGCAGATAGCACTCCACGTGTAAACATAATAAACAGCAATCATTTAGACAAGTAATACATGCAAGTAGGTTAGCGTTCAAATAGTTTGTGTTGTTTGTGAATTTGATAGATTACGTATGTAACACCCAAAAGTGCTGAAGGCAAAAAGGGATCGAGTATACTCACAGTGGTTGGTCGTGGATTGAAGGGAGCACTGAGAATAGGTTAGCCTGAATAGTTCGATAACACAACGATGAGTAACGCGGAAAAAGTAAACAATGTACTTGGATCGAGTAGGCTATTCGATCGGACAGCAGTTCGATCGAGTGGGCTGTTCGATTGGTTTGAAAGTCCATTCGAACATCCATTCGATCGGCCGGCTGGCTCGATCGGCTGGTTCCTTCAAGTGGATTGTTTCTTCCTTTGATGTGAAGGATGTGTTTGTGTATGATGGTTTGTACTACCTTTCAAGTTGGCCGATCGAACAGCTGTTCGATCGGTTAGCCCAACCGATCGGCTAGCACTTCATTGTTTCAAATATGTCACTCGATCGGTTGGCATGTTTCGATCGGGGTGACATTCCAAAGTTCGAAAAGTCTAAGTGTTTTGAAGTATAGTATCTCATGATTCGAGCAGTAATGATTACAATCGAGTGGCGTAGTCGATCGAACAGTACCTCGTCAATACTACACTTTGTGAGTTGGTGGGTCTAAGTGCTAGTCGATCGGTTAGCCTAGTCGATCGGGCTGGCATAGTCGTTCGGTTGGGCTGTTCGATCGAACAGCCTAGCCGTTCGGCCAGCTTCTCGATTCGGTTAACCTATCACTTAACACTTGGTTATTCCCGTTAATTGTTGATGTTTTAGAGATATTTGACTACGAGTTGAACCACAAAGCTGAAGTCCCCACTTAGTCTACTGACTCGAGCAGGAATCACCCAAGCTCGGCCGAGACGGTTTGGAACTTAAGTTTAACGTTAACCCGAAATCGGTATA